>NW_005187438.1:3427590-3483577 GCF_000239375.1 Pundamilia nyererei | reverse complement strand
AGATAGATAGATAGATAGATAGATAGATAGATAGATAGATAGATAGATAGATAGATAGATAGATAGATAGATAGATAGATAGATAGATATGAATCACTTTTAGACTTTGTGTTGCATATATATTGTGTTCCTCCACATCATAGCGCAGGTTTGGACCCTCTGTGCTTACCTGAATTCAGGAGCCAGGTTGGATTTCAGGCCATAGAAGGCAGCAGATAAGGTCAAAAGCCAACGGGGAACAAAATTCCCATTCTCGCACTCCAAGTAGGGCGCAGACCATCTGACGTGCGTCTTGTCCGGAATAAAACTCTCTCCTCTTTTCACTGAATTGTCCACCGATCTGAAATCTTGGCTCAGCGCTCTTTTATGGAAATTTGGGTTCTTCCTGTCTTTTATTTCGTGGTACCACTCTGTCTCTGCCGTGCGGTTGTGCAGATGTCGGTGGGCCATGCTGGAGAGGTCTTGGAGTACTATTTCACCGCCGGCCCTGGTGGCTTGAAGAAGCACCGAGGGCCCCGGGAAGGATGAATCCCCGCTAAAAGTAACAACCGCCCGGTGAATCTTGGCGTCTCCCTCCAGTATACTCCTGACTAACGCGTGGTACCACTCAATGTCACGCCGGAGGTTGTGCTCCCTGGACCTGTTGGCTTGCAGGATCATGTTGAGGAAGTTTGTGGCGTGCAGCACCGTATCCAGCACGCTGCTCATGGAGTAATGCGGGGTAGCGTGTGACCTTCCCCGCAGAGAGGTGAGCTCGTACTTTCGCGAGCAGTTGGCATGCTTTAAGGTGGTCGAGTCCCCGGTGTGTAAAAAAGCCGTGACGACCCTGGGTAGAAGCTCGTCTGTCTTCTGCGGCAGCTCCGCCGTCTCCCCGGCAGCGTGATGAGGCGCACGGAGATGCGCCAGCTGCCAGCGGTGCGTCTGAGCGCCGTGAATCGCCTCCCGTGCCCCGTTATCCTCCCCGTGCCCTGACCATTCCGCGTATTTATGGTTTGATCCAATCACAAATCCAACTTGCAGCAGCAGCGACAGCCGGAAAACAGCCATCTCCCTCAAGAGAGCGACCACAGATGTTTGGGGGATTGCTGCTCGGAATTAACAGTGTCGTCGGGCGAGTGTGCTGTAGAAAAAACACAGAGAACCTATCAAATTGCCCCGCTAAACCATCGCTTCACCACTTGTAGGATATTCTTCTGAGCTCCACGCCTCTGTTCTTGAAATCACAAAAAGAGGGAAACCCGCCAGGAACCCCTTCTCTCGTCAAATGCCTTCTCCTTCCTCACAGATGCCTCATACAGCTTGTTGATGTTGAGTATCCGCTTGCAGCTGTTTCCCCCCACCTCTCTCTCTCCCTCTCTTTCACACACTGTGGACAAGACTGTGTTGGCTTTGCTGTGCCGCGGACGTTCTCCTTCTGCGTGTAGGCTACACAGACTGAATCAAAACGAGGAGGAGGGAGGGGTAAGGGGCGGTTATTATTATATTTATATGCTTTTTTTAGGAGGCACCGAGTCGATGAGCTTCTCACTTGGATGGCAAACGCACTCCGCCCTCTTCCGACCACAGCAAGCATTAAGCAGGCCTATAAAAGCCACGAAGAAGCAACATCAGGATCCGTGCGCTTTCAAAGCCCGTCGTCTTCGTCGTCTCATAGGGGCTCCAGGAGCGCCATTGATCCGCGTGTGGCCGCTTCTTCTGTCAATCTCGGAGCGGTGTTTGGTGGAGCGGTGAAGGAGCTGTCCGGCGCTGAAACCGATGAAGCACTGAAGGAGCTGTCCGACGCTGAAACAGACAAAGTCACCCTCAGCCGATTTATCACAATCAAGCACTTAATTTTAGATCAATTTTCGGAGACTAAGATTTTTTTTCTATCATCAGTGAGGGGAAAGCTTTATTAAATACGATTTGATTCATGATTGTAAACTTTTGGAGCAAGGTGCAGAGTGGATTCATCTTTTCTTTCTAAATTTCTGCTATCTTCAGATCTGAAAGCTGAAATGCTTCTGACTAAGAATTTATCTGCGTTTCTCTGATTTTCACCTGCTTCCACAACAATTCACCTGACCTTCACATTTAAAAATATGCTGGTGTATTGTTGGATAGATGAATAAGTGCACCACCAAATCTGAAGTCATTTGGATGAGAGGTTCTCTTGTTTTGGCTAAAGGTTTTTCTACAATAGAAATTAAAGCCAAGCCTCCAATCTCAGTTTAACCACAACAACAACGTGCTGCTCACTTAAACCTTGTGATGATGCCTGTGTTGGCTTAAGACTTTCTTTTTTGAGTTGTTTTCATCTAATATATGATTGTGTGTTTTCTGATTGGTTTCATTGTTGTTTATATGCCTGCAGTAATCTTTCCAAGGAGCCCTCTGTGTATAAATAGTCCTGTCTTCCCTTCAGTATGGGGCACAGCATGCATCCGTCATGCTCAGCTGTTAGGTTTCCAACTGTGTGATCTTCAGTTTTTGGATTTACTTTGTTTCTGAACTTTGTTTATGGTCTAAAAAAGATCCATGCCCTCTTTATCACGCCTTTTGGTCCAAAACTGCATTGTTGTGCAGGGAAGTAAGAGCAGGTAGAAAAGTTCTGACTTTTCCAACATTTTGTCACTCTTTTGTTCTAAGATTCAAACTGGTTCCTCTAAAATACAGCTGGTATGTTTGGGTTTAATTTACATAAAAAGTCAGTCTGTGTCACTCACTGTTAATATTTAGACAGGCACGCACAGACACACACAAACACACACACACAGTGAATCTATCCTTACCGCACTTTTAAAGCAATAACTTTGTGTTTACCTACATTTGATGAGTTTAGGAGATACGACTGAATTGTAGGTACAAAAACTGACCACGAGATAACTGTGTTTAACTTTTGGGGGGCAATAAAATGTCCCCAAGCTCTAAAAACTCTATATTTGGACAATTTCCTTTGTGTGTTCCTCAGTCTGTTCCTCTCAGTCTTTTCCTGACCTAAAATGTAAAGCAAACAAAAAAAAAAATGTAAAAACAGAAAGAAATTAGAAAAAATACACATTTTGGTTATGTAAGTTGAATGAAAAGCATTTAATATTTTCTGCAGTATTTCTGTCTTTATTTCTGTGACACAGTGGTGCAGAAGGTAACAGCAAAAAGATTCTGGAGTTGAACTTTCATGAGATCTTCAGTCTCCCTGCGAACCTAACATGCATGTCCAAAGCCTTGCATGGTATGCATACTCAAGACATCACTGAATGCACACATTAATAAGGCATGTAGACACACCTATCATTCACATTGGCACGCAGTAAAATCAAATGTGAGATCAGAAAACCTTTGAAGCTTTGGTTAAAATTAAAGAAGTGCTGTGCAAATACCCGTTCACATCTGAATAAATAACAAATATATGTAATATATAAATTAATGTGTCCCCCTGCCTCTAATTTTACCCACTTTTTAAGAGCTTTGATTAACATTATGGTACAAAATTTTCACCAGAGGTTCAAGTGCAAATAAGCATCATACAGTAGTAGTGCTTTAGCATGTAACACCCCAGTTATATCTCAAAACATATAATTAGGTGCTGTATTTTATGAGAGAATAAGTTAAGTCTTTTTTTGCAACATATTGTTTTTTTCTATAAATTCTAATAAAAACTAGTGTTAGACATGTAAAAGTGCACTAACAGATGTGGGATTTTACTACACAGGAAAAAGAGGAACATGATGAGTTTTTTTATGTTATCTCCAATCCCTCTTCTTATCAGTTGATGCTCTTACATACACGCACACTCTCTCCAGCTCTGCCTTCATCCTGGGTGTAGGGCCATCTCATGTCATGCTGTGCAGTCCAGAGGCATCTCGCCTAGGAAGCAGGGCGAGGGAAGACAGGCATGACGGAGGGTGACAGAGCTGTGCAGCAGCCATGAAAGATGCAGAAAGTTAAAACCAGAAGACTTTTCTTTTTTGGGGAGGGGGGTTAAGTTCTACTTAGAGTAAAGCTGAATCCAAGGCTCCTTACTTCTCTTCCTTTGTTAAACTCTCCATATCTGCTAGTAAAGAGCCGACAACAAGACACCGGCAGCTACCGTTGCAGCACCGCTGTACACAAAACACTTGCTCCTAAGCAATCTGATTAGCATTCACTCTGCATTACCCTAGAGTGGAAAAAGCAGTAAGAACCTCTTTATTCAGTTTATCTGTCCCAATTCAGTGTGTTGTTTTATTCTTTGGAAAGTCTTCAAATAAGAATACTTACAATTTACATTCTAATATTTAAAGTTTATATGCACACTAAATGTTAACCTATCTGCAGCAACAAGCATAAAGCATATCTATAATTAAGTTATTTCCTTTCTGTTTGGTCTCCAGCGGTTTATAGTTCTGTGCAAAATGCTACAAATGAATGCAACTGAAACAATAGAAAAATTCTAAACATCAGTCATGATCACAAGGATGGTGGTGGTAGCTTTGGTGGACATAACGCTTCCTTTTGAGGTGTGAGCCATCTGTATGGGTTCTTGCTTTTAATGCGCTGCCAGTTGGAGGCCATTATGATGAATATGCCACCAACACCACTTCCTGAAACTGAGAAATTGTGGTGCAGCTTAATTATGGACAGTTTGGAATAATGTGACATTTGAATGGCATGTAAATGAAGTAAAGGGTGAGGGGGACTATTGTGGCAGCTTTGCAATTTTTTTTGAGTCCCGATTGCTTCTGAAATCTATGTAATGGTATTTCAGGGCACTATTCAAAGCCACAAACTGGCAGCGGTGGCTCAGGAGTTAGAGTCATCCACTAATCAGCTCCTCCAGTCTGCATGGTGAAGTTTCCTGAAGCAAGAAACTAAACCCCAGATTGTCCGTGATGTATCTATCGATGTGTGAGTGTGATAAATAAAGGCCTGTATGAATGAGTGGGTGAAAGGGGCTTGTAGTATAAAGCCCTTTGAGTGGTTAATAAGAGGGAAAAAGCACAATATAAATGCCACTCTTTATTGTCTAACCAGGCAGCGATAAAAAGAGTAGAAAAATAGATATTCACGTTAGTAATTCATAAACATTCATTTAACTTTTGCAGCGATTTATCCAGATAAAAGTCATCTTATCTCTCTGATTATCTTAATGCAAATAATGGCATTAAGATAACTATCAGGATTTCCTTAACTGGTAGGTTTTAGACAACATCACACGCTCGCCTGCCTTAATTCGTCATGGCATATATTCAAGGTGCTGGAAAGATTCCTTGGAGACTTTGGTCCATACTGACATGATATCATAATACAGTTTGATTTGCTGGCTGCGTTTGATCCATCATGCAACTCTTCTATTCCTTTACATCCCAAATAAGTCCTTCCTCAATTTTAAACAAACCATAAACAATGCAAAGTTTTTGTCTCAAGATTTTTTTTAAATTACATCTTCTCACTAAATGCAGCAAACGTATTTTTAAAAAAACATAAAACTAGTTTGGTTTATCAATTAGTAAAATTACAAATTACTATATTGACGTTTCTAACGTAAAATAACAGAAACGTTTTATTTACTTTTACACAGAAAAAATATAAACATAATATGCTAAGATGCCTTCTTTATTTAAAAGATAAAATTACTGAAAACTAGCTTTATGCTGTACAAACATATCAAAAATGTGATGAAATTAGTGTAAAATAACACAAAAAAATGACAGAGGAAAAAGGAATTTTACTGTAATTTTACATTGGTTTGTTTATTCATTAACAGACATGTTGTGAAATTACAGAGGTTATCACCACAAAACTGGTGGAAAAATTGTATCAATGTTTTTTTATGAATGTATAAAATCTGCAAGTATTGTGTCAAAAGTTATCATTACGCTAATTTCACAGTTGATGTATTTCATATTACCAAAATTGGTAAAGGTTTAGTAAAATAATAACAATAGAAACTATTGAACCAACTCTTCCCTCTCATGATATTAAGAGGAGAGCGGACTTGCTAGCAATGCTAATGGCTGAGGTGATGTTAGCCGTTTTAGCTTCTCAGCTACCTGTACAAAATAATTAGCATTAAGTAGTATGCCTCTTTGGATTTAGACAGATTTATCTATTTACCTATTTAAGTGTCCCCTGTTCCCACATTTGTTATTCTTTCTCTCGGCAGATTCATTATGACTTGTTGGTGTCAAGGGCTAGTGAAAAGGTGAGTTTGCACCATATGCGTTTTAGGGATGTTCAGAAATTACACTTATATTTACGTGAAAACCCTGAAAGATTATATATATATACATATATCGAATGAAATTTGAAAATATAGAATGAAACACTTGAGTATATAGAATGAATGAACCTCATGTTTAGAGTTGAGGTTTTTCTGAATTTTCTGCCTTTACAAAATGGCATCAGCTGAACTATTTCAGTATTTTGTAGATTTTGAGTCTATATTGCATCAACTTGAAAATCACATTTTCATTATTGAAACATTTCTAGCTCCCAGAATATTTTTTAAGGATTTTTTTGTTAAAATTTTTTTCTTTTTTTTTTACGGTGCACATTGTGAGATTTTGTTTTAATAGTTCAAGACCTTATTATGCAGGGGGGTGGCTCTGGCTCAGGTAGAGCAGTTTGTGTACTAATTGGAAGGTTGGCGGTTCAATTGCTGCTGCTCCAGATACTGAACCCCGAGTTGTACCCGATGCATACACAGGAGTGTGAATGTGTGTGAATGTTAGACAGAAGTCACTTGGACATAGAATAACATGCTTGCGTGAATGGGTGTGTGAATGGATGAATGTGGTATGTTGTATTAAGCGCTTTAAGCGCTCAAGTAGACATAAAAGTGCGAAGAAAAGCATTATATTAGAACCAGTCTGTTCACCATTTATCATGCACCCAATAGTAGTGAGATGCATACTGTTTCCTGGAATGTGCATGCATGGGACACTGTAACAGCATAAGGATCCCACAATGCAATGCAGACAAAACATAATGCACTGAAAAATATTCACTGTAGCTGAGATCCAGTGTCAATAAGACTTTAGTTTAAGTGTTCATACTTGATTTTATTGTTTACATTTGTCAATAAATCAGTGGAGCATCTCAAACAAGATCAAACAAGGTTGTTTTAGCCACTGGCAATGTGTCTAAAACAAGAATAAATAAACTGGGAGGGGCACTGTCTCAGATTTTGGAGTTCTAATTTAGACGATACAACACATTCATAAATGAATATCTTACATCATAAAGTCTAAATTATTTTCACTTGTAAGGTTGTTATTTAAATAAATCTAACTTATACTGAAATCACTTACTTTCCAAGCAGCTGTTCTAATTTCATCTAAAATTGAATCTGACTAAAAGTCCTTACTGTAGCCACTTTGGTTATAGTTTGGTGACTTTCACAGTGTTCTCTTTGCTCTCTTCCTTTTCTGGCCTGCGTGTGAATATTGTCAGGATTACTGGGATGAAAACAAGGCCGTGAACCATCCCGATAAACATGACAAGAAAAAAAATCTTAAAAAATGTTCTAAAGGTGTTAAACTTTGATACAGACAACACTGACACCCCGAAAATGGTGGACAAGCCACCTTGGAGGACGGGGAACCCCAGATGTGTGAGAGCATCCACAGCCTTTGCGTTAGGATCCGTCTTTTTGCTGGAGACGAAGGCGTAAGACACGTGAGCGGAGAAATCGACAGTGAAGCCAATGCAGACGGTGAAAATGATCATGGATATGGAATCCAGGCTGATGTCCCAGAGCGCCATGAAGCCGGTCATGCCTACAGTCACTGAACCAATCGAACAAGTCACCAGAAATGAGCAGATAGGGTTAGGAATGAGCAGGAGAGAGACGATGAACATCACAGCTGCGATCACACCAACATTTTTGATCGTGCTGCTCACTACAACATCATACTGGTCAAAGAAGATGAATTTCTGGTTATAGACTAATAAAGAAGCTGCTCTGCAATCAGCTGAGGTGGACCGAAGTGCTTTAAGTGCATAAAGTTCCATGCTGCCACTGTCAATATCAACCATCTGTATGAAAACTCGGGAGGCGTGGATGACATCTCCGGTGATGTTCACATCTTGCTGGTAGAAAGGGAATAATTCAAAAAAATGAGGGAGATTTTTGAGGAAGGCATCTTTATCATTAAGGGTTAAATTATTTGCCTGCCCATACAACAAATAAGAGTCCAGCCAGGATGAAAAAATGCCTTTATCTACAATGCGGAGCCCTTTAAAGTCCTCCACGCATGCCTGGAGTTCGTGCCGCTTGGTTTCATCCCAGTATGGAAAAGGCTCACTGATAATAACCATCACAGATGGGCCATAATCATAGAAATAATGCCGATCCTTCCTGTTGAATGTGTTAACAAGGGAGTCATCAGCTGCCAGGTCGTGAAGCTCAAACCCCTGCTGTACATGGAGGCATCCATAAATGCTTACAGCTAAATATGCCACAAAGAAGAAGATCACCATTCCCTTGACCCAGGGTTTGATCAAAAATGGGCCGTAGTAATTCTTAAAGAAATAGCTGACTGGTTGCATCTTCTCTGCTCCAGTGCTCTTATCAAAGTCACCTCCCACGCAGCAGATGCTGTATAGCTCAGAGCGATTTTTAGGTCTGTCTGATGGGATTCGCTTGCAGGTCAGCCAGTGCCTGTTGCTACCTTCCCGCCGCCCATTTAAAGCCAAGAAGGCTCCAAAGAAGGTGATGGTGTAGATGTAACAGAATATGATTGAGGTGCTGGTGTACAAGCAGAAGGCCTGCATGGATGGGAAGTAAGACTTGACACCTATGAAGAACTTGAGAACATCGGTCACAGCGGTGATGGTGATGGGCATGATGGCTTCTTTGTAAGTGTGAGCCATTCTCTTTGGGACCGGGTCATTCACATGTGTGTGCTGCCAGTCAGACACCATTATGAACATGTTGTTCAGACCAATTCCTGGAAAAAAAGTGATAACAGTTCATGATAGTTTTACGGTACTCACATGACTCACATGCTTATAAATGAATAAAGTCACCACCTTATAAAACACCACTGAAACTTTTTTTATGTTGTCACCTTTATTACTTTTATTACACTTTTAATTACTTGGCTGGTTTTGCACCTCCAGCTAAAAGCTAAAACTAAAGTGTGGAAGGAAAGAAGCCAAGAGTGAATTTTTCTCACCAAGTAAAAGGAAAACGGCGTTTGCGACGGTGATAACAAACGGCACTCCGATGTAAAGCAGCAGGCCAAAGCCAGACAGAACTGCCAGCACAGCAGAGAGGATACCGAAGACAGCCACCCACACCTTGTTCCTCACATTGTCCAGCCTGCCAAGGAGGAATAAATTGTATTTAATTCCATACAGATGATAAAGATAACAGTGAACTGAGGGCAAGGTCCAGTTTGTCTAGGCAGCCTGTAAAGGATCATTGTTGGATGTTTTATAACAAAACAACTTCCTAAATATGACCTTTTATTGTGGATATTCTTACAATTTGTAAAGTGAAGCTTGTAAAAAGAAGCCTATTGTTCATAGTTAATACAGAGGTGGCAACAGCTGACACAATCTGAGCCATAAACCTGATAAACAATAGCTATCACACGCTCTGAAAATGTCCCGTCATAAAAAGAGAAACAGAAGGTAAATATACTGACCTGATTGTTAATTATTATCTTTCCCTGTTACCCAAGTTATATGTTATATTCCCTGTTGTTAATTATTACCTGGTTAAATATCCAGGAAAAAAGATACGTGCCGCCTTAAAAAATCTGTGGAATAAGATTATAAAAAATCGACATTTAAGCTAAATATAGAAATGTAGTTTTTTTAAGAAAAATATGGAGGATTTCATAAATGTTTTTTAAATTGTATCTTCAGAAAGTAATCATTTGGTAAACATGGGCAGTTGTATGTTAACCTAACATGTAAGACCATGTTCTAATAATATTTTTATGTAAATTGAAAAGTAAGTAAGAATTTTACTGATTAAGTGCACAGCGTGTTGTTGATTAATTGAAGTTGTTAGTGATAATAAGTCAAGAAACTTTTAAAGACTCTACAATAATACAGAGAAAATCCCTTTGAGATGCACTTAGTGACAGTGGGAAGAAAAAACTCCCTTTTAACAGGAAGAAACCTCTGACAGAACCAGGTTGAGGGAGGGGAGGCCATCTGCTGTTACCAGATGGGGAAGAACTGCGGAAGCGAGTCAGAGTAATATTACCAATGATTAAATGCAGTGTTGTGTATAAACACAGAGTGATTGAGTAAAGATTAAATATTTGGATGCATCATGGGAGCCTAGAACTAGCTGTGTGACTAAAGGAGGATTCAGGGACACCTGATCAAGTCCTGCCTATACATGTTGCCAAAAAGGAAAATTATAACCTAATCTTAATAGTGGGGAGGGTGTCAGTCTCAGAAAATAGAGGACATTTCATGTGACATGAACTGTTTTCAAAAGCACTGTTCACCATACGTTCTTATGTCTTCAAACAGTTTGAAGATAGAGGCATCAGGTACTTTAAATATGAAAAATGGAAACAATGTTTGGCTCTGATAAAGGTAAAAAAAATGCCTCCGATGTGTAACTCTGAAGCTCTAAAGCTCGGTAATTGAGATTGTGTTTCTTCAGTTGGACCATAAATCAAAGCGCAATAACAACTTTTCCAAGTACAAAAGATTTAAGTGAGACATTATTGCTCTTTACCTCAAGACAAAACTAGGCCAGCAGCTTCTCTCTTTGACTAAGCTTCCGGCTGTAGCTTGATTTTCAACAACCAAGCATGTGAGTCTTATCAGTGTTTAATAGGAGGGGTGATAATTTGCACTTGTTTTACAGCAACAGGAGCTGGGCACCTTGTAGTAATTGAATCAGTCATTAACTCCTCTATAGGAGGAGTTATTCTAGAGTCAAACGTGAGGCCATCTAACAGCTAAAACTGAAACTAGGTCATGAGACATCCAGATCCAGGCCTCAACCTGACTGAAATGGTGGGACTTTAAGAGAGCTGTGCATAGATTTCAATGAGCTGAAGCAACGCTGTAAAACAATTGCTCGTGTTACTTCAGATTATTAAGGCTAAAGGTGGTTTTACAAGCTTCTGAATCATGGGGGTGTAGTTAGGTTTCCACACATTGCTTCAGATTCAACTTCAGCTTTTTGTTTGTTAAATTAATAAAGACACTGTTATACATTGATATAGATCCTGGTTATTCTTCACCTCAGGCTGTATTTCCATAACTGTTAAGTACCAGATTAGTTTTATTGTCCTTAGAATTTAAAGAAGGTCTATTTCTTTTTACTAGAACTGTAACTATGAATTCAAACTTCTTAATCTACATGAAAATAGCTCAAAACAAACAAAAAAATAAGTTAATTGTACTGCACTACATGTAACCTGACCTGGGTCAGACAAGCGCTCTGCATCCTGGATTTTGCCACTTACTGCGTGACGGTTGCTGATCACTTCTTACCTCAGGCAGGATATCACAGAGACGGTGACAGCACAGGCATAAGCGATGAGGAATAGGGGGAAGCCATCTGTGGTGTGGCTGTCAATCTCATCCTGCTTGGATTTCGAGGTGTAGTAAGACACCTACAAAAGAGCACAGCAGAAGGAAGTCAGCTTGAGCGTTTAAGTCACAAAAAATGATTGCACATGTAAGTCCTGGCAGCTGTTACATCAGTGTTACTCAACAGTTTGGATTTAAAAGGGCAGTTCACCCATAAAAGTCAAATATTTAGATTTTTCCTCTGGCCTGTAATGCTTGCCTGTTCCTCCACTTAGACTTTTCTACAGTTTACTTCCAAAAACTGGGCAATTCAATCCAAACAGTGTATCTTCTCATGAATATAATGCACTATGTGATAGCAGTACAGTACTTCTAAAAGAAACCCTGCAGAAATGTTTTTTGTTCTTCAAATCATACAATGTTAGTTCAACAAGGAAATCTTCAGACCTTGTTATGAGCATGTCTAATGTTGGAACACATCTGCCAACTAAAATAAATGTGTGCATAGTTCACATTACAACCATTTTCAGGTTATAAATGACTCTATTATTCAGGAATACTTTCTTAATGGCTCAGTTTGTGATTATTCCATTTTTGTAGTTTCCTTTCATCGTGAGATCAAGAGCTTGGTCCTTATAGCCGACAATAAGTCAGACTCGTTTCCAGTGCATGATCGACTCTGCCAGAGCTGCCCTTTGTCACTGATTCTGTTAGTAAATTTTATGGACAGAATTTCTAGGCCTATCCAAGTGGTGGGAGGCTTTCACTTGGGTGGTCTGAAAATCTCATCTCTGCTTTTCGCAGATGATGTGGTTCTGTTGGCTTTATCAGGTGATGGCCTTCAGCTCACACTGGAATGGTTCGTGGCCAAGTGTGAAACGGTGGGAATGACAATAAACACCTCCAAATCTGAGGCGATAGTCCTCAGGTGGCGTGCCCACTCCGGGTCAAGGATGAGATCCTGCCCCAAGTGGAGGAGTTTAAATATCTCAGGGTCTTGTTCATGAGTGACAGGAGAAGGAAGCGGGAGATTGACAGATGGATTGGTGCTCCGGCTGCAGTGACGCTGTACCGGTCCGTCGTGGTGAAGAAAGAGAACCCAAAGTAAAAGCAATGCTCTCAATTTACCAATCAATCTACGTCCCTACCCTCACCTATTGTCACGAGCTGTGGGTAGTGACCGAAAGAACGAGATCGCAGATACAAGCGGCAGAAAAGAGCTTCCTCTAAGAGAGGACTCCACTTGGCCCACTGAAGATTTAAAAAGTTATTTTCCAAAAAAATACAGGGGGAAGACATGAACTAGTTTGTGCATAAAGTGAGAGAATGTCAGTGTCAAACAACATAAAAGTAAAGTAGTTATTCCTAAATCATATTTTATTTAACTAAATAAAATGAAGCTTAAAACTAGAATTACATTACAATAAGCTGTTAAACCATCACTGATAATGGCATTATGAATTAAAAACACTGTAACGTGAAATTTTGTGGGGGTGTTTTTGCATGACTTTGGTATTTTTATGGAGTTTTTCCATGCTGTTGGTAAAGAGAACAAACAACATAAAAAAGGACAATAAAAAAAGAAACAACCACTCAGTGCGGCTGGTAGTTTTCCACTGCTGATGGCATGTACTTGATCTTCATCCAAATTGTCTTTAACTCAAGTAGAACATTAAACCGCACAATGCTTCCAATGCTTCTTTTTTGTCAAAAAGCTTTTGGTGGCACATTCCAATGAAGAAAATCTTTCTGTAGTCGGTCTGTGGTCAAATGTATCTTTCTGTGATCATTTTATGTTGCTTTAGTTTTGTGATTGAGGTCATTGTTTTTGCCCCAATTTTTGCAGCCATGTGACTGGAAGAGTTTGGGCTAGAAGCACAAGTCTGCACAAAACGTTTTTATTTTTCAAAATTTATGAAAGACTTATTTAAAAAATAATAATACTCATTACCAAACACAAAAAGCATCATTTGATGCCATTGTTAAAAGTATTTGTGGCTTTTGCAAAGCATTTCATCAGTCATGTGAAAAATAGTTCATCGTAAATGCACATCGAATAAATACACCCAAGAATCTCTGTTTGCTTTTAAGCATTCAGAGAGGTTATGTTACTTGCTTCAACTTTAAAGTTTAAAAAAGAAAATGAATAATAAAAACATGAGTAATGATGTGATACTCACATAAATGTGTTCGCTGTCTGTGTTGTCTGATAGGAGCTTTTTAAATTCTCTCAGCCATAATTTTGAGGCTTCAGCTGTGCTTTCCCGATCATCTAAGTAGTAGAAAAGTTTGACAGCTTCAGCATTTCTGACTGAGTTGCTATCATCTGTAATAACACCACCCAGCACTGCACCTAGAAAGAGTGGAGTAGCTTTGTGCATGTGGACTGGATAGGTGATGCTGGTCTGATTGGTTAGACTGTAGCTGAGGATTTCCAGGATGATGTTTGAAACACACTCTCCGTTGGCTCTGGCACACAGTTCATTGAAGCCCAGTCTTCCATTGTCCACAGTGATATCAAGGATCTTATTGTTAAGTGAGATGATGTCCTCTAAAACAAGTGTGTCCAGTAGATTACGGCTGTTCCTGGCCATAGCAATGAGGGATGCAAAGCTGCCCTTGTCATACTGCCTGTCTTCAGAAAACATGGAGTAATTGTAGGGAAAGTTTTCTTTCACAAAGGCTCTGGTTGCCTTTGAGGGTCCTTTAGTTGGCGTAAACTGGCGCTCAAGACTATTGTCCTGTCTTCCCTCGAGAAAAATGAAACCCCCGCTGAGTGCTGCTGAGAGTAACACAGGAACAATGAAAAAATATAATGGATAGGATCCTACTTTTGATCCAAGATTTTCAAAAAGCCGTGACAGAGGCTTTGTCATGCAGTCAGTGCGTCTAGAATCCATCCTTAGTGTTGCAGGGCAGTGACACGGATCTGTTGTGACTGCACACTTATAAAGGGTGTCAAGATAAGCTTAATCCTAATACTTATTGCTTCTGGGAAGAGCTACCCTTATTCCAGGAAAAACAAGATGACATGCAAATTATTCAGTGTTCAGTTTTTATTCTGTGACAGTAAAACGATAAGGCAAGCCTTTAGAATGATAAAAGGAAACAAGCTAATTAGTGAACCTAGACAAGGATTACCAAATGCTGACCTTGCTCTGACTTAATGAAAATAACCAGGGCGGTGAAAAATCCGATTTTATGACATTATGTTGCAACTATACCTGTAAAACTGTGTTATAACTATGTGACTTTATAACTAAATTACTTTGTAGTTGTGTCATGTCACTAAAATTACTTAAGAAGACTCAATGCTGAAGACAAACAAGCTCATAAAATATTTTGATTACTTCTTAAATTAGTTAGTCATATCAAAGTATCCCTTTCTGTGAAGACTCTTTTGACATTTTGAAATTTAAAATGAGTGGTCAAAGCATTTCTGTTACCAAGCTGTAGCATGTAGCTCCTCTCCTCCTCTCCCTTAGCTTCCCTGCTTAGCCTCTTATGTCCTTGTCTAGTCTCGTGTTTTTTGTATTACTTATCCCTGGAACATTCTCTCACAGTCCGTTCTCTAAAACCTAAAAGAGGAATTATGGATTTGATCAACTGGTCCCTAAATGCAATTGACACCCCTTTCTCAACGAGAAGTTTGGCCTTGGGTGAGCCTGAGTGCTAAAGATATCTACCTATTCGGAACCATGGTAACAGGGTTCTGGCGAATCGGAGCTGGCTTGGCCCTGACTTATCGAAGAATTAAGAAAGCGAAACCGGCTGTTCAAACCCCCACAAGGCTGCCCGCTGGGATTGAAACGATGGGAAGAGGTGAATAAAGCCTTGATTGATTTCACTGATTGATTGATTAAAGTCAACTCCCTGTGAACTACTTGAACCTTCCATTGCTGCTGCTATGATGCAACCTAAATCTCCTGTTATGACCATTTGTACCCACTGACCTTAGGGGACATCAACTTCTATGTCAAACTGTCCAGATGCTGGAAATCCCCAGAATTACCACAAACACTCTGGTTTGTTGTACTCTGGTCTATAGTACACTTCTACAATACATTTTGTATCTCAAAATGTACTATAGGTGTATGAAGGCTTGCAATTAGCTGTGAAATTAACATAAATTCACACTTTTCTCACACAGTACCTTTGTCATGTACTTACATTTGTTGCTCCCAACCCAAACACATCTGGCCAGTGACCAGACTGAACATTATTACGTGGTTTGTAGTGACACATTTTGGTTCACTTGGAGTTTTTGTGACCACAGAGACTCGTCCTCTGACAATTTTTAATTGATTGTAATTCATTATAATATATTTATAATTCAACTGCACGTGCACCCCAGGCAGTGTACTTAAAGTCAACATCATAGAACTGTAACAGGAATGACTATTCGGTCATTGGATTTCCAGCTAACCACACCTGATTGTAACCTAAGCTTCACACTAAATTTACTGTACTGCAGTGTTGTGGATTTTGTTATGTATTTGCCTACAGAGAGTGATTCTCAACCAATGCAAACATGCTTCCATGCAGTCCAAATGCACCTCACTTGACGTGGATGGCACTGGGCATCAGTCAACAGGAAACAGTTAAGAAATTGACAATGAAGTTCACCAGGAATGGGAAAATTGTAAAAAAACAAAACAATTGATGATCAAAAATGTTCTGCGAACAACGTGCAGGCAGTGTTCCAGTCAGTTTCCTTCCAGCTCTTTGTGTCTTCTAACCTTGCTCTTCTCCACGATGGACCAACAACAGCACTTAAATTCAATAGTTGCACCATAAATGGTGTTATAGATGCTGCCTTCATCTGACAACAGATGTTCAGCAGGTAGACAGGCAGTTCCTAGCTGGGCACAAAATGCCGTGGACTGCCAACGTGCTACCACCACTGAACTATAATTTCCCCCATAATGTTTCAAGGGACAACTGAAGGTCAGTTATAAAAATGTGTTTGGAATTTAGCAACACACACAAGGTGTGAAAATCCAGGAGGATTAGTTTTACACTTCCAAGCTTGTCTCCATTGATATCATTTAACCCCTGTCATTCAGCTGTCAGTCAGAGCCCTGCCTTCGAGCCACAGCTCATATCTCATCTTGCAGAGGTCCTTCATGGGGTCATCAATTTCTCATTCTCTTGGTGATTCTAGCAGACAGTTGGCAGAAGACTGCTGGAGACATCAGTTAAATCAAATCTTTTCTTCAACTTGCCTATTGTCTTTAAGGCTATTAAAGACTGTAAACAATAGACACAAACACTGGTGTTTGTTCTTTAGCTCTCAGTTTGCATCAGCATGCAAATGAGTTGTTCCACTCCAAAAGCTACCATCTTCAGATGGGTGAGTAAAAGTTGACACTTTCATTAGCTTTTCTCTCCCTCCTGTGTTAGTGAATGTGTTGCAGAAAACCAGGAAAACCTGGCTTCATTTGATGTTGACGAGCAATGGTTCTACTCTGAGCTCCTCACCCTACCTCTAAGGGAGAGCACAGGCACCCTTCAAAGAAAAAACATTTCTAAACCAGTCATGACGACCTTTGTAATATCATAATCGTATCATTAACGAAAATCAAATGACGAAGATGAAAACCCAAACCTCCTAAACCCATACAATGTTTATATTAAACTTTATTATTAATGGCTTTCCACCCAAACACTCTCACCAAAGCACGCAGCCAGCTGCCAAGAATTTAACTCAGATCTTTGCAATGGTGGGCGAGTGTTTTTACCTTTGCTTCAGTACCAATATTTATTGCCAGAATTATATGCCAATGCTTTCCTTTTTTTAATGTGCCAAGATGGACAAGGATTAACTGTTCCCCCTGTGGGTTTTATTCTTGGCAGAGTGGAGAAGACTCTGAAATAGCATTTATTCAAAGCATCAAGGGACAGTAAAATGACACTGAACCAATGCTAATGACTTTCTGTGGGGATGTTTGAAGCTGCAGTTCATTTATACAACAAATGAGTGTAAAATCTGAAAAGACAGGGGAAACATTCTATATTTTTACACACATTAAACTCAACCATGGAAAGGCTTGCAGTTTTAATTTGACTGTGCCACATTGCCAGCCACTTCATTAGAATTGCTATTGTAAATATCATATCAGCCAATTACATGGCCTCAAGAGAACATGCTAAATTTCAAACCAAGCATCAGAATGAGGAAGAAGGATCTCTTAACTGGCTTTGAACCTGGCATGGTAGCTGAATCCAGATGGGCTGGTCTGAATATTTTAGGAACTGCTGATCTACTGGAATTTTTACACGCAATGCTTTCTATGGTTTACAGGGAATGGTCATAAAAAGAGAAAACACTCAGTGGGTGGTAAAAATACCTTGTTGATGCAGTAGGTCAGGAGAGAGTGACCAGATAGCTTACAGCTGACAGTAAGGCAACAGTAACTGAAATAAACACTTGTTACAGCAAAGGTATGCAGAAGAGCATCTCTGAATGCACAACATGTTGATCCTTGATGCAGAAGACCACACAGAGTATCACTTCTGTCACCTAAGAACAGGAAACTGAGCCTACAATTTGCACCATCTTACTTGAATTAAATTAAATTAAATTAGCTGAATATTATTGCTGACTATGTCCATCCTTTTATGGCCACAGTGTACACATCTTCTGATCGCTGTGTCACAAAGTTTAAATCATCTCAGACTGGTTTCTTAAACATAAGAATGAGTTCACTCTACTCAGATGACCTCAACAGTCATCAGATAGCAATCCAACAGAGCACCTTTGGGATGTCTGGGAAAGGAAGATTTGAATCGTAGATGTGGAGCCGACAAATTAGCAGCGACTGTGTGATACTGATCACGTCAAAAGGGAACAAATGTCTGAGGAAGGTTTTTAACAACTCATTGAGTCTGTGCCATTAAGAATTCAGGCAGCTCTGAAGGCAAAAGGACAACATCACTGCTGATCTGTCTGGCCTGGCCCTGCTGAGATCCTCCTTGAAGTGTTTTGTTTTTTGTTTTTTTTAGTAGCTCCAGTGCTTCACCAATCGTATTCTATCATTTTTAGTTGTGTTTAGTTTAGTATGTATTCTTTTTTTTTGGCGGGGAAAAATCCCAGTTCCCAAACTGACTACAGCTGACTGCAGTCGTGCAACACTTCTTCATAAACACCACAGGTTAATAAATTACCTGGCAGTGCTGTTGTTTTATAGGTTATATAAAGAATCTTTATAAAAGCAAGCAGCTAGAAGCAGAAGCACAATCTCAACATGGTCCACTGGATTTTCTTTCTAAACTCCTGCGATGCATTCATTTCTTCTTCTCTTTTCTATTTCCCTTCACTGTTAAAGAGGAGTTTCCATTATGCCAGTGGTTCACATTAAGGAGATGGGAACAGGCTGCTACCTGCAACTCTCCTTGCTCACCCAGCCGTGGGTCACTAGGTGCTGAGCGACAGCTGGCTGTCTCGTTCCCTCCACCACTCACACACACTAACAGTCACACACCTGCACACCACACTCATGTGGTTCCAGACTCCTTCCCACCCATTCTTTACATTCACCTGCCAAGCAGCTTTATAAGGCCAATGTTCAGAGCGATACAAACCGCAGACACATAGGTGACGCACAGAATCAGTGCAGTGTGTTCTGTAATATATTCATGCATAGAAAAGCGATCAGTCATCCTGTAAGTGTGGAAGAACAAACACACACACACACACACACACACACAATGTAAGCAACGACAAAGTGATTGTTAAGAAACAATACTGACTCGGTTAGACTTTTCTGATTGAAAAACAGTGGGATCAAGTTAGGAACACCAATGCAAGACTAAAGGTTCTAATAATGAATTACGACATTCCCTTAAATAACAAAAGAATAAATAAAAATGAAGGTTTTATTGATGTATGATGTTTGATACAAATTTGAATGGGGAATACAGTCAGGGGCTTAAATTTGTGTGTTTTGCCCCTTTTTTATACACTCTCAAAGTATGAGTGTAGGAAGTACAAGACAGTCATAAACATGACTGTGCTAAAAAATACAAACAATAGCAACTACAGTTAATGGATAATGAAAAGGCAATCAAATGAGCTGATAAACCATAGCTCTAGAAGACCTAATAGGTACTACACACTGTGACTGTGATATTAAAGTGTTAACCAGATTACCAGTTACTATTACAGAAAATACTTCTTCTCACTTCCTGCAAAGAGAGATAGTGATCCAGATCAGAGGGCATGCTAGCAAAGTGCTTTGTCAAATCCGGCCTGACTTTCCATCTATTTTAACAACTGCAGCCATAAGCAATCCTGCAGATCTATGAAACGTATCTTCCCCCTTCCTCTTGCCACAGCTGCTGAGGCAGCACCTGGATTTAAATGACTAGACTCATTTCTGAACGCCTGATGGTGACAGCTGAGGATGGAGAAATTACCCACAGACCTGTTTCTATTCTTTCTCATGTGAGAGGCATCTGGGAAGAATAACTGTAAATTGTTTCATTCCTTTATAACCACCACCTTAACAAGTTCACGTGCTGCATTCTTATCATCAAAATCCACGACGATACCATACAGTAAAAAAGTCTTTGACCACTTGTAGTTTGGTGATATTTTGTTAAGGAAATAGGAAACTTTAGTGGCCTTCATGAATAGTTCACAAGGACATTCACAGCTCTTCATGCCTTTTGTTTCTGTTCTCAGTCAAGATGATTGGGCCCTGAGGACACCAGTTAATGATCGATGGCGCTCCATTGTTCTTTCTTCTGTCCAGGTATGTTTTTACTGCACTGGCAGTGTGTTTGGGACCATTGTCATGCTGATAAATTAAGCCGTTGATAATTAGACACTATTCAGATCCATGGTGGATCAAAATCGGAGAAAATTTGACAAATCAGTTTTGACAAGATCGCCACCTTTGACTGAAATGCTAACTCCAAACCATGACAGAGCCACCATCATGTTTTACAGATGCCTGTAGACATTCTGAAAAGGGTCATGTTCAAGGACTGGACTGAAAATGGGTGAAAAAGCAGTCAATTACCAAAGATCTTAGAAAGCCCTTCAGAAAGGTTGGAGGACTATTGCTCAAGACCACTTTTGAAACAACTGCAAAAAAGTCTAGCTCCTTGGAATTAACAAATTTAAGAATCAAGTGATGGATTAAGACTTTTACACGGTGCTCTAATTGTCAGAAGTCTGGTTTTTATGACAAAAAAAGCATTTTCTAGCTTATCGAGCAACTATTAAACTCCTCCAGGTTTACATGGTCAATACTGGAAAAAACGCAAATTACTAAGAAAAGATGAGGTGAATAAAATATCACTTTATAATTAAAAAATGATTTAACAGTCAGATTTTATTACTGCAGAAATGTGTGATTAAAGTAACAATATTGATTTTTACACCATATTTTACTGGTATTTGACCTTCCCCCTGCATCTACATCCATATACTGTTGATGAACGCAGCAGTAGCCAAGGGGTAGACATCCCCATCTAGTGAGCTTGGAATCCAGACTTTCATGAGAACAAATGTTGCATAATCAATAAATGAGTAATAAAGCTGTTTAAAGCTCTATTAGAGTATAATTTGTGTAAAATATGTTCATTTTTCTCAATCCTGGGGGCTCAGACAGATTTACCTTTTTAATTTGTCTTTAAATGCATTTTCACGAGGTTGCTCGCTCATTTGTTTCCCTTTATTGACATGTTAATCAAGATTTTAGGTTTTTTCCTTTGTAATGTGCAGGGGTGCACATAAGTGGTCTGCAGGTGCGCATTTGCTGTCAAAATAAAAGACGCGCACCAGATAAGAAGTTGCAACGCGCGTTTGCGTCCATATAAAAGGCAGTGTTTTTGTCCGCTAGAGAGGGATTTTCACAGCACATTCTGCACCACATCTCTGTGCGTTCATCATTTGTTTGAAGCCAGCTCACCTTCTGCAACCACTTTTCCGAGTATACGCGCTTCTTTTGCGGTTCGGACTCCTGATATTTCTTTGGAGGTGGAGGAACACCAAAGTAACTGGTTAAAGGAGCTTCTTCAACATCTTTAAGAGTTCAGAACACATGTCTGTCCTCCTCCAGAAAATCTTATGTACACAAATGCGCGTTGCAACTTCTTATCTTGTGCGCGTTTTTTATTTTGACAGCGAATGCGAACCTGCGGACCACTTATGTGCACCCCTGGTAATGTGTTCTGTTTGCAGTAAAAATCAAGTGGATGAAACAAAGAGGACAAAGAAAAAGAGTACTTTTGTAATTTCTGGCTAATTACTTGAAGCTGGACATCAACAAAAGTTGGGATCATTTTACATAACTTTTAAGAAGGAGTCCTGTATCATGCTCTCCACCTGGTCTACCAGCACACTGTACTCTGCTTCACAAATGCTGTGTTTCCTCTTGGCACTTTCTTTCAGGCATTTTATCATCTCTCTGTGCATTTCTGGTCTGGATGCAATAAGTTCCAGCTTCTTGAGCTGCTCAGCGGGATCCTCTGGAATATTTGGGATTTGTAAAGCTTTGAACACAGCGGGAGCAAATTTCCCATAGTGAGCCGTGGAACAAAACACTACGGGACACGAGCCATCCTGCAGCCTATCAGCGACGAATTTAGCCACAGCCGTGTGTGTGTCCATGACGTAGCCCGTCTGTGTGTGAACTCTCTGGATGGCGGCCAAGCAGTCATCCTCAGAGCACCAGCCAGACAGCACTTCCTGCTGAATCGTGCCAAGAAGAGGCTCGGGAACCTGAAAGTGCTGCTGTCTGTCTAAGCGTGTGAACAGGTCCTTGACAAGATGGCTGTTTCCGTCGGAGACGTGGTAGATAAACCTCTCGAGGTTGGAGGACTTCAGGATATCTATAGCGGGGGAGTGGGAGAGCATCAGAGACCGTCCCCGAAGATCGTACTGGCCTGTCTTGATAAAGTCAGTGATGACACGGTTGTGGTTGGATGCACAGATAACTTTTCTTATCGGGATGCCCATTTGTTTGGCGTACACAGCTGACATGGCATTGCCAAAGTTGCCAGTAGGGATGCAAACATCAATGGGATCGCCGAATTTGATGACACCATCCCTGCACAGATCCAGATAGGCTGATGAATGATAGACCACCTGAAAGAGGAGAAAATGTTAGTAAAACTTTGCTTAGTGTTGCCAAAATAATACTGTCCTTGTGACTGACTAAAAATCACAGACTTTTAGCAAGTAAGTGAATTCCTGAAGAACAGCAAAACACCTGGATCAAACTTTTGGTGTTTTCACAACAACAGAATGGGAAACACAATAAAATTTCACTTTACAATAACGTTGTATTCCTGTTTCTGCATTTTAAAGAAAGACTGCATACTGGGGTCATAGTTTGAAGTTTAGTTCCACTTCCTTGCAGCACAAACCAGAAATGGACACCACTCACCTTCAAAATAAGTTTTTTAAAACATGTTGGCTGCAGCTCTGAAACAACCATTTTTGGTAACCATGGAAGTCTGCTGGCAACCAAAGCATCACAATGTTGGCTACGAAAAAGCTTATTAAGATGTAATGTTATAATTAAATGCTTATATTTATAAAAATCAATGTCTTGTTGCAGCGACACTCGGTGATAAGCAACCTACCTGTGGCAACAGGCGTGCCCAGTTGATGGAGTTGCCGGTGCTGAGGACTGTGCCGTACTCTACAGCGAGATGCCCTGTCAGCCCCGCCTCCCCAAACATCCTCTTGATATTTCTCTGGCAGAAGTCAAAGTCTGACAGGACGCTGACAGCCCTGGCATTGCCCTCCCTGTAGCTCATCATCTGGAGTTTCTGAATCTCACTCACTCCTCCCTCCGGGAAGAACACCAGGACGCCGGTGCGGTGTCTGTCAGTGCCGCTCAGCCTGCTGAAGCCACTGAGCACTGCACTGCCAGTGTCTCCAGATGTGGCTACCAGGATGAGGTAGTTGCACATGGGTGGGAGGCAGTAGGCGAAGAGCTGAGGCATCAGCTGCAAAGCGAGGTCCTTGAAGGAGGCGGTGGGGCCGTGAAAAAGCTCCTGAATGTACTGATTGTGGGCGAGGTGTTTTACAGGTGCGACAGCCTTGCTGGCAAAGTTTGACCCATACGCCTTGAATATCATTGTTCTGAGATCCAAAGCAGAGACGTCCAGAGGGTGGATGCACTTTTCAAGTAAAACTAACGCTCGCTCTGGGTACGACATCTCAACTAACCTCTGCCATTCGCGTGTGCCTATCTTTGGGAAGCCATTTTTGGGCACATAAAGCCCTCCATCTGGAGCCAGACCCTCCACAACCACATCACTAAAGTATATTTTCTGCTTGGACAATCCTGCGCTATCACATCGGGTTGAAATGAATGTTTCTTCATCACTTTTCTGGTATCTCTCCACAGCTTTCAGCACCTTCTCTGCTACCTCCTCCACTGTGTCTCCTGTTCCACACAGCACCCTCACATCCAGCCATTTCTCATAAAACTGTTTCCTGTAAAGCAAAATGTCCCTCATGGATACCCCTTCCTCCTGGCCCACTATCCTGTTCACCTTCATGCTGGTGAGTCTCTGTAAGATGTCCTCACTGTCCACATCCAGGTAGAAGACCAGCCCGCTCTGTTTGACATGCTGCATTGCTTCAGCATGAAGAGGATTAGAGCCCGTCAGGGAAACAACACACCCAGAGGCAGAGAAGTTACACAAAGCTCGACCTTCTTCCTCCAAGAAACACCTTCCGCCAACTGCTGCCAACTTAGCGGCAACAGGCATCTTCCATGCCGTCTCCAAGACGTCATCATCAACATCTATGACAGGGAGTCCCAGTTTGTGGGCCACTATCTTCCCCACCGTAGTTTTTCCTGCTCCCGGAGGACCCATGAGCAGGATGTTCTTGTCTCCCAGGCAGGTGGATCTGGCGGAAAGCCATGATTTTTGTGTAGACAGTGAACTCAGGCACCATTTGGCAGCTCTTATTGGAAGCTGGCTTGTATTCAGTAAACCCATTCAGCAATCAAATGACAACTGCCCTTACCCCTGTGAAAAAGAACATATTTCAGTTTTCTTTCTTTTCTTTTTTTTAGAACAATGGTATTCTAAGATTATAGTACACCTAAATTTACAAGTCAGCATGTTAGCTTTTTGACAGACCTTGAAAAGTATTATATAATCTTGTCACACACCCGAACATCTTAAAGATAAGAAGACACCGTTCTAAAATCATTATCTCTTCCATTTAGACAATAGCTCTTATTGCTTTTAGATTGGCCCTAAAAAGCCATACCAAAGCTGTAATTGTAAACAGAATTTTTTCTGATTACATAAGATGGGTAATAATAGACCTACCAAGCATATATGCAGTTACATTGCAAGTACATTTAAGTGCATTGACAGGCACACCTCCCCCTTTTTAGTCACATGCACTGATGTCCGAATGTGGTGAAAACTGTCCCACTTCAGGCACAGCATTTCTATGCCTTCTCCTCCATTGTACACAGCGAGAGGCTCTAATTTACAATGGCAGCGAGATGATTATCAGGCAGAAGAAAAGATAATATCTGCTGGAGATATCAGTATCTGATTACTGGGAGGTGGGGTTAACAAAATATCAGATAACATCATAAAAACAAACCTCCGCTTTGATTTTATACAAGTTGGTAAGCTTGTATAAAACAAGATAAAGTGCATCTGTCCTTCAGATGCCTGATGTGAGTTTTAACCTTCACACGCAAACATGTGCTTTACCCCATATGCAGTCTGCGGGGGACAAACTAGAAAACTCGAATTCATTGCAAGAACTTTTTTTTCATAATTCGTACAGTTCAATAGTGTTCAACAGCAGCATAAAAAGTATTTTTTTTTTTTTTTAAGGTAGGTCAGTTTGTTTCATTTAAATTGACCGTTAAGGTATAATTACAGATATCAGTAGCATGCTTAGATTTCTGCTTTCGAAGTTTAGAGAGTTAGCCGAGGAATTTAAAGACAGCTGCAGTTGTAATTACCAAGCTCATAAGCTTTGATAAAATATCGTAAAAGGCTGGGATAACCTCTCGGCTTATTCAGGACACTCGCAGATGACCGTAAATGAAATTGAATGAGCAATACACTTACGCAAATAACGACTTTCCATAAGCTCCACCTGTTAATAAATGACTTTGTAAATTACGTAATTCTGTGATCTTGTTAGTTTACACAAGGAAATGAACTCTTTGCTGCAACAGTCTCCACAACAGTCGCCATAAATAACTACGGTGAGCCTAGAGGGACAAAATTATATTTCTCACTGGAAGCAAAAAAAGAAAAGAAAAAATGCTTAACTACATATAAATTCAGCGACGTTTTAAACTGTAACCAAACAGCTTGGAAGTTGTAGCAATGAATGCGAAGTTGTAGCAAACATCTAGAAAAATCCACAAATCAAAGAGAAAATCTGAAGGCAACGCTGAACTCTTTACTGCTTTCAAGTCTGCCTCGAAAATCCCCCCTCTAAATGCCGAACAAACTTCACGCGAAAATAGCATATAGCCCTAGTAATCTTAAAGCAAGAGGAGAAGAATATTTTATGCAATTTAATGGATAACGTGAAACATTTTACATTTGCAACTTTCAAAAATAACAAGATATAACCCTAAACGAGACACTTGCCGACCGCTCATGAACGCAACATCTGCTGTTCTTGTTTCCTAGCAACTAGCCGGTGTCAAACAAATTTGGACAATTTAAGGCTATTAGCCTTCAAAAGAAGCTACAGCACTCTTTCGTTAATCGCCTCTTTATTCATGATGTCTGAAGATGTCCATCCTCCAGAAAGTGCCTTCAATCTCCTTCCAGTGGAAGACAAAAAGAAGGAAAAAGCGCCCAGGTAAATTATTGCTTCAAATTAGCTCAAAGTACGCAGTTAGCTTTAAAGTGTTATTTGGGGTAAACAAAACAAAATCACGACATCAGTTTGACATTAAAGTTTTACAAAGTCTTTTGGGTTTTTGTTTGTTTGTTTGCTTGTTTTGTTTTCCAGAAATAACTAATAAACTTGTGGTAAGTAGTAAATTGTAGTTTTACAGAGAATTTTTTATTAAAATAAAGAGAAAAGAAAAACAATCCTATAGCTTTGTTTTTATTTGCGTTTTTAAATGTTTGCTTTTAGTTTTATGGAGATTGTTTTTAGAGTATGTTTGCTCATTTTTATTGAAACGTTTTGGTGTCTGTTAAAGGTTTCTTTTTTCCTTTTACGTATGTAAAGAGTTAATTAGAGAGATTTTATACTTGTTTGATGTTTTAGTAAAGACTCTGGATTCGTGATTCCTTGTAAGCTTTTACTGTGTGTAACTGAGGAGACATTACATGCAAGTAGCTTGACTCCGGGGGTGGGAACCCAGTCCTGTTAGACATTTTTCCTGCGTGCATGCGCAGTGAACTGTTCGCTTCGAACAGGTATGGTAAACCCCCACTAGTCAGATGTTCTACACTACTGTAAATTTAGATTAGGTCGTAAAACAGATACGCAGCTTTTGGACGGTATTTTAAAAATAGTATAGGGGGAAAAATCCAGTATTGTGTAATAATGTAGTTGATTTAATGTTCTTTCAGTTTGTTATGTAAATTAAAATGAAAAACTAAAAAAACTCATCACTACCTATTTTGTTGACGAGTTTGACTTAAAAATAACAGCAGAAAAGACTAAAAATTGTGATTTATAATATTACATTTTGTGAGTACAGTATATCAATTCAGTTTTCTTTTCTTTTAAAGCATAGTTTTCATTTGTTTTTAATTAAAATAATAATAATTTTGTTTTTAAGTTTTTGTAGTGATTGCTTCAACTAATGTGTTACTTTTTCTTTTTCTTTTTTTAAGGTATGTATCAAAATTCAGGCCTGCAGTTATGTTGGAGAGAAAACTGGTGAAGGAGCCGATAAGGACGATGGGACCTGCCAGAGTGGAGTTGCCATCTCCAGAGAATTTCCTCAAGAAGCATTCGAAAGAGCCCAAACTGCCTGAACGTGAGTTCATCTGTCACACCGTTTTATTAGCGTGTGGGTTTGCCTTGAGATGGTGAATATGAGCTTCTTGGCATTGCATCTTTCAGAGACACAGAGCTCCAAAGATGTTCATAAAACCTGCTCTTTCACTGAGAGGAAACCTCCAGTCCCCAGAAGGAATGACAAACCACTGATGGGAATTCACACCAAGAGGGACTTTTTAAAGGAAACACCTGAACTGGTGCCAATGAAACCACAGCCTGCATGCGTAGACACCGGCAAGGGGCACAAACAGGTGCTGGAAAACTCAGGGCTTGTCCCAAAGTTCATCACACGAAAGGTATTTTCCTACAGTTGCTGCTTGCAGTCTTTTAAATATCAACATAAGGCATGCTAGAATAATATCATGTTTATATTTGCTCATAAAACACACCCTGCATGAAGGACTTTGGTAGAGTACCAGCGTACCTCCAGCAGCGCAGCGAAGCAGAGAGGAGGGCTCGAGAGGAGTATGAAAACTTTGTAAAAGCAGAGCGGGAGCAGAGGGCCATGAAACACATGACAGAGGAGGAGAGACAAGCCATCCTGAAGGTAAATAAATGCAGGGGAACCATGCTGGATCTTACAATTTAGTGGATTTAACTTGAGTTATACAGGGTTTTGAACTTCAGTTATTCACATGCATTAACACAGTGAAGCTGTAGGATGACAGTTAGATTGTTCTCAGTTAAAGTAAATGTTGAGGGTTCTTTGTCAGAGTACAGTTTTTCATTTAAACTTGATTTTTCTATATAAGGACTTGCAGTAGGAAGTCAGAAGACTAGCGGGACCATCGATATTTAACTTTAGATCCTTGATTTCTCAATGTGGGCATCATTATTTTGTGTTTAAGCTTTGCCTTGTGTGAGTAGGTGATATGGTATCCAGTGATTCATATGGCACAGAACAATGTTAATGTTTAGCCATTAACACGACACAGTGTCTGTCCCTGTGCGGGGTATGAGGCACAAAAACTGAGATCTCTGAGATCATTCCAGCAACATTTTCTGAGTTTAATTATAAAAATGTTCACAACGAAACTTGTATAAAGTGCATGTAACATCAAATTAATTAGAACTCTCATACTCGTGTATACTGTTTTTTAGTTCAAGAGATTTCTCCTCCTTAACTGCTGCACATGCAAAACAACAATACACCAAAGCCAAATCTGGCTGCAAAATATCAGTTTTCCTTCCTTACTCAGCAGGATTTCTTAGATAATTACCCTCTGTAACATCTCTGACTGATGCCTGTTTACTCAGAAAAGCCTTGAATACAGATAGTCTGTCTTGTGACATTGATGCGTTTCCTTCCCCAAATCTTCTGTCCAGCGCCTGAAGGAGACCTGGGATAAGCTACACCACGAGTACCAGGCCCTTCCCCTCATCATCGACACTATGTCACAGAGGGCCACCAAGGACTGCCTCGAAAGGCAAATGAAGCAGCTGGAGGACGACATCGACTTATTCGAGAGGTTCAAAATCATCTACATACCTAACGATGATTAAACTCAGCAGAGATGAGATGCAGTGTAGTGAATGTTGTTATTTGCCCCATTCATGAGGAAAATAAACTGGTTGATTTACTGTATATTTTTTTGCAGTGTCAGTTCATTTTTTTACAAAGCTAATACAAAATACAAGATTTTTTTCAGACAACACTCACATGAATTTATGACTTGGGCCACTTCCATGTGTAGTCCAAAAACATAAATTTGTTGTGCTGTGTCATAACATGAGAGAAAGTTTTGGCTGATGATGACGAACCCTGCTATTTAGTTTCTGTGAGATTTTAACAGAGGAAGAAAAGCTCAAAACATAAATCAGGTTACAAGCTCAACACTGACTTCCTTTAACCCTCTTGCTCTTTTAAAGCTATCAGGGGAAAGTAGATTACAAGGTTGTTGTTGTTTTACAGCATGATCTTAGTTTAAACTGAGTTTTGAGGATGAGTTCTGGCAGAAGATCAACCCTTAAGATACTGAAACTATGACTGTTCCCTCCTGCGCTCATGTCCCTTCCAACAGTTGGCCTTTTGAGTTTGAAGGTTGTTTCATGACTAAAGCCCAAATGATGCAGGATTTTTAAGAGCAATACTAAATTCACTATTTTGGGCATTTAAAATTCTGATATATCAGCCAATACATTTTTTTCTTTCAGTCACATGTAAGATAAACATATTTTTCTGGCATTTGTTGTGTAGCTGCCAAGAGGGAACTTGCAGAGTGTCCTCTTTGGGGAAAACAATGCAATGTCAACACTCATATCATGGTTGAACGGTGTTTCTCTGATGTTGTCATTACTTTATAAATTTTCACTTGTCGCCCAGTATAAATAGCTAATATCCAAAACCTTAAGACTCTATTCACAACTTCTCTTTCACATTATTTCCATTACTCACAGTTCCAGTTAAGTTAGGACAGTCGACAGTTGCAACGTGACACTTTAGTACAAGTTAAATGTAAGTCAAAGTGGCACATGAATTTGCAAAATAAATGGAAAAACATTTTACAATAAATCTAAATGTTTGCTTTTGTCTGTCATGCTTTTGAGCCTGATGTGACGTCAAAAAACTTGGCAAGTCATGTACTAAAATTTTCCTCAGACTTTCTGATTTGTTTGACACTTGTGCAGGACTGTGCTGTTAACTGAAGTTTTTATTTCAGTTGGGCAGCACAGCAGTGGAGTGGCTAGAACAGTTTTTTCATAGCAAGGAGGTCTTGAGTTTAAATCTATCAGTCACTTGGTGCCTTTCTGTGTGGGTTTTCTTTGGTTCTCCAACTTCCTCCCACAGTCCAATGACATGCTTGTTAAATAAAATTTGGCCTTCATTTGAATGTGATCTGTCTCTTGCTGTTAGCCTTTTGATGGATTGGCAAGCTGTTCAAGGTGCACCCCAAATTTAACTTTATAACAGCAGGTTCAGCCTTTTCACAACACTAAATTGGATAAGGAGTTAAGAAAACGAATGGATTTTGGCTTTCAATAAGTATTAGAACAACATGATCTCAGCCCCTTAGCTCTCATTTACAAGTGTCCTCCATAAAACCCCAAATTCACTCCCCCACAAGGCTGTGGCTGTGTTTACTTCAGGTCACATTTCTCATTTTGTTTTTTCTGATGAATTACCCACTATTTCCCCAAAGTAATCACATTACATTGTTGTGATCTCAATATCGACCAAAGTAATTGCAATTACAATTTTTGCTGTCACTGAGCAGCCCTTCATTCAAGTGGATTTTCAAGTCTAGCTCTTCTTTTCTCCTTCTGTGAATCCATAAATCCAGAGCTAAAATTTAAGCATTTATTAAATGACAAATAATTTCTTATTGTGTTCCTTAAAAAGTATAATCCCTCAGAAAACTGAATAAAATTTACTGCTTACGTACTGAACCAATCATTTGTTGTTAGATTTCTTTCCCCCTTCCCCCGTCTGCAGTGGCCTGCGATGCGGCCACGAGCCAGCACAGCATCACATGAAGCTGATTATCCATGTAAATCTCCACAACCAAAACAACGCTTTCCTTTTGCACAAATGACTCAAGCGTGATCGCACGGCCCATGAGGCTGGCCGGGACTCGTCTGGATGCCTCGCCTTCCTATTTTCCCTCTCTGCTTTGTGAGTGGGCACTGAAAAGAAGGCAACAGTAACAGTAAGTGATGATTTGTTAACAACAGATTAGAGATGTTGCTCTGGATGTTAGTGAAGTTCGTATTTGAAGAAATGTTTCTCTACGTGTTACCACTTTTGTCTTGTTCAGAAGGAAGTAAGCTGTTTTTGTGTGTTTCCACTTAAGGTCACTTTCACGTGGATTCGTCTATAAGTTGTGCCACAATGTCAGCACTGCTACAGATGGACAATGCAGAGATAAAAAAAAGAATTGTGGTATGTTTAACACCACGTTTAAACATCTATAGTGCTAAAGTATTGTTTGGTAGTTACTTTTACGGCTATTAGAGGCTATTATTCCCGTTTTTGCTACTTAATATCTTTTGTGGTTTTGTAATAAACAAAGCAGTAAAGACAACTGTCTGCTTTCAATTTTAGTTGTTTTTTTTTTAATTCAGAGATTTAAAAAAATATATAACTTCCAAATTTTTTTGTTTATCAAGACACACAAGTCAACTAAATGAAACTAAAATGAAAAAGCAAAGCAATTTTATAGTAACGTAAATTAAATAAATATAAATAATTGATTAAAACAAACATCATCACACTATAATGATTGTAGCATATGTATGTATGTATGTATTGTTGTATCTTCCCAGCATATGTTTATACTGCCAATAATCGGTCCTGACAATAATTTGCCTGTCCTAGATAAAAGATGATTGGCCAGGCTACAGTCTGGACCTGTTCACCTATCCTGAGCACTACCATGATGACATCGAGAGTATTTACATTCCACATGGGGTAATCATGAATAGGTAAGAAAGGCCTACAACATCACAATGATGTCATAAAATTTCGTAAAATCACACGCTGCGTGAATATATGTTAAAATGTCACATTTTTACAGCTTATTGACAACAAAAGATTTCAGCCACTTCTGCTCCAATCGTATGGTAAATGGCCTGTATTTGTATAGCGCTTTTCTAGTCCCCAAGGACCCCAAAGCACTTTACACAACCAGTCATCCACCTATTCACTCACTGGTGATGGCAAGCTACATTGTAGCCACAGCCACCCTGGGGCACACTGACAGAGGCGAGGCTGCCGGACACTGGCGCCAACCAGCCCTCTGACCACCACCAGTAGGCAACGGGTGTAGTGTCTTGCCCAAGGACACAACGACCGAGACTGTTCAAGCCGGGGCTCGAACCTTGGCGAACTCCCAACTCTTGAGCCACGATCGCCCCTAATGAGGCATACGAGTAAAGAAAAGAAAATACACTATTTCAGAATGTAGCGTTCAGCATCACAGGTCAAAGGAGGACAATCTTTGTTTGAGCTTATTATTTTCCCAATACAACATTATGTTACTTTACAATGACATGAAAACATTATATGCTATCCTAGATTTCTATATTAACAATGCTGACAGCATAAAACATCCAACTAAAAGGCATGAAACATCAAAGGGCTGTTGCCCTTAGGAGGGGGCTGCGATCTCTGAGTGTTCTCATTTGTAGTATGATTTGATTTGCTCTTGCAGGACCGAACGCCTGGCCCACTACATCATGGATGACTTTCGGGATGACAACATAATGGTCCTGTGTGTTCTGAAGGGAGGCTACAAATTCTGTGCAGATCTGGTGGAGTTCATCAAGATTCTCGGCCGGAACTCCAACAAGTACCTGGAGACCCGAGTAGAGTTCATCCGTCTGAAGAGCTACCTGGTGGGTAGTGCAGCAATCTATGAAAAAACTTTCATAAATTGCCTCAAAGGGCATTTTGCCCAGCATCTCCACCCTATGGTGTGACAGGTACGCTGTTAGATTTTTACATTTAATTAATGCTTTAAGTTAGGGATGTTTCACGTAGCTTTGAGCTCTCCATCAAGTCTCAGAACTGGACCTCTTAATTTTACTTGAGGTGTAGGTGCCTATTGGAGTAACTATCTGCCAAATCACATGGCAAAAAGTCTGTAAATGAGTAAAGGTGTAGTAGTTTAGCCATATGCTGCTATCACAAATTACAAGACATCTCTGTCTGTGCAATGAACCCATAAAGTTTATGGATGCACCTTGTTAACCAAGCTTGCCACTGTGGGCTGATAACTTGGAACTCCATCATTTCATCCAGATGTGATCACTTCTGGCTGAAAAACAACATGGTAGTAGGTAAACTGAGGATTTACAAACTAATGAACACATGGCAAATGTGAAAACATTACAACATATTACATGCTTTAATCACATCGTCCCATTTTTCTCCTTCTTATACACTCCAGCTCAAATATTAGTGAAATATTCTTGGTTCTAGCTTTCCACCTGGGAGGACTTCCTTTGCAGTTTTATATCAGTCAATTGACTGAATATGTTGTGTAAACAGACGAAGCAAGCAATGTGAGGATTCCAATCTCCTATCAGGAAGTGGAACATGCATTTTTACTGTGCTTTTTTTGTTATTTTAACCTTAAATAAATAAAAGTAAAACAAAATCTTAAATGATAATGACCACAATTTTTGCGGAAGCCCTGCTTTCAACGCAGACTTTAGCCAGAGCCACCAGATGTCACTGTTGTTCATGTTTAATGCGAAACATTCACACAGGGCAACTCAAGGACGACTCATTGTGGAGTGACTGCATAGCTCAGGTCATGAAAATAGCAGTCTGCTAATTGGTGCAGCTGTTGCTGCCAAGAAAAACTGCTCATGTCATGATGGAGTCCAACACCTGGAATGCATAAACTGTGGAACGACGCAGCAGTGGTAACAATTATATCAACTGTCGGCAAAGTCACTTGTTTTATTGTGGTGTGTTTTGGCAAGCAGCACATCTGAAAGGATGTGATTTGTTTTTCTCTACATGTGGTCACATTTTTTTAGTCCCTTTTGAGCACAGGGGAGGATTCACTGGCTTTCGTGGAGGTTAAAGCAGCGAGGACAGCCTAGTGATGCTGTGATGTTCCACGATATAAGGTTTTTATTTTTCTTAGGGCAAGGTTGAATGAGTTATTTAAATAATACCAAAATGAGTTCAACTTACTAGAGCTTTATTTAACTCTGTGAAGGCTACAGAAAATTAAGACAAAAGTACAAAACTGGCAGAAATCAACCTTAAATCTGAAAAGATATGATGACAAGTTAAGAGACCATACAAAAGTATAGTCTTATATTAAAGTTCATCTGATTCCTGATCATTGTATTTTGATGTCAACAACATGGCTTGGGGTAGCGGTTGCTGTTACTGCACTGTAGGACTGTGTGTTTGAGTGATAATGTCATTAGTCAATCTCGCAGATCATGATGGAGACATGTGACCTGCCCCAGGCCAGGATTTTGTCCACGTCACTGCTGCTGTTATCCGAGTGATGCATCTATAGCAGCCCAAGTCTAACTTCAAAGCTTTCATTCTTAAAAGCTTTAAATACCATGCTTCCTCAGAGTTCATATCTTTGTTTATGTTCAGGACATTTTATCTCAAAGACTTTGTGAAATATGTCACCCTATGTGCAGTTATGTACCACACAGTGGTAACTATATATATATATATATATATATCCCTGTATCACTATATCTTCTTTTCTGATGTTCCCATGGTGGCCTGTCTGATGAAATAAAAACACCTTCATGTTTAAATCCAAGTTCAGCCAGTTCGAGTTCAACCGATCTTGGTTACAATTAAAATTTTTGAAACCACCCATAGCGTTCCTATTATATTAGCAAGAACGGTATTTTTTTAGTGTTCTTACGCCCCTGTTTTTGCAGGTGCGTCATATAATAGTGATACATTTCATTAAGCTTACTGATCAAGCATTCATTATTTTCTATCCTAACAATTTTGTTTGTAGCATTAGCTAGCAGTTAGCTGTTGATTCATACCATTAGCTAGCAGTTAGCTGTTGATTCATACCATTAGTTAACATATAGCTGCTAGTCTATTTAGAAAAAAAGCTTTTTATTCATAGTTTTAAGAAATTACTGCATTTCAAATATCTGTGTGAATGTTTAGATAATTTTTTATCTAGTGTTAGCTGTTAGCTAATAATTATAACTGTTAGCAAAATATTTAGTGAGATTTTACAATCATTTAATCACTTTAATATACCATATAATTTTATCATTAATGTGTATTTCTTTTCAGTGGATATTCTCTACTGCTTATCCATTACTTTTACTAAATTATTATATTTTCTGACCCTTTTTCAAGCCTGTCAGGATCTGTTTGCTTTTTTAACACAGTGGTTCCCAAATAGTGTGCCTTAGATTTTGTGTCAACTAAGCATTTGTGTTGTCACTGTACAAAAAGTAACAAATGTAATTTAGATGCGCTATATTAGAACACATGAAATTCCCTGATTAGAGGCCCTGGTTATTGAAGTCAAATAATCACTATCATGTGTGGAGAAAACCCCGCAAAAGAAACTGTCAAAAGACACTACTGCAAAAGCTACGCTTCACCTGGACCGGGGTTGACAGCCTTCTGCCCAAGTGTATCATTTGCTGAAAGGAGTTATTAAGACACACTCATTCACGCATTCAGACACCAAAAAAGTATCTGATAACAAGATTGATGCAAGTTATATACAAGTGGAGTTTATTGCAGATGTAAGGATCTGTATTCCTGCAAGTTCCTTCATCTGACAATAGCAGCAAATGAAGAACTGCTGATATTCCAGATGACTTAGAGGCCATTTTCTCCAATTATGAGAATGGGTGTGCCTTGAAATTTTGGTGTGGCTTGAGCAAAAACAAAATTTGAAAACCAATGCAGTTAACTGAGGTTGCTGCAAATATCCCTGACTGTAAATCACAGTTAAAGGCAATTTATTGTAATTAACAGGAACCATGGAGTAACAAAAAGGGCAAAAATTACAATTGCTGGGTTGCAAAATAAAAATTAACTGCCCTCTTTTCATCTTCTCACCAGAATGACCAATCAACAGAGGACCTGCACATCATAGGATGCCAAGATCTGTCTTTTCTGCGTGGAAAGGTGTGTGTTTGTAATTAAGCAAAGTCAGGATAATGACATGGGATAAGGATATTTTTACATGCTGTTTTAAAAGAAACTACCCTAGCCTCAAGAGGGAGCTGTCAGTTAATCTGTCTTTAGGTAGAATTTTTTCCCAAGTGATCAAAGTCACACAGTTACATTTGTTAGACTTAGTCTTAGACAAGACCACACCGTTATGCTCTGACTTTTGAGGCTTGCTCACCATATCGTCCTACAGTCTCCAGGCTGGCCATGAATCAGAGATTTCAGGCAAATGAAGAAGGCAGATTTATTGACTGTTTGTCCCTGCTAATCCCTGGCAGGGAGGACTGAGGAGCCTGTAAGGACAGTCTGTGGCATTGTGAGGAATTACCCTGGAGTAAAAAAAAACACTGATGTTGAATTCTTTAAAGTTAGCTGTCAAAATGTGCTTTAGCTACAATGTATTTTCACTTCGGTTAAGAAGGTCAGAGGGAATAAAAACAGAAAATCTGACAGGCACCTTACACAGAAAGCATGAATCATTTGGGGCAAAAAAATGTTGGTGCTCTTGTCATAATTCTTCCTCTGGACGGAAATGTTACACACAAGCCTCCCACAAGTCTCATACATTATCAACAAAACTAATCATCAGTCATCATCATTTCCTCGGCGAAATGTTTCTGAGGCTCAGTTCCAATTCGAGTATGAGTTTCTTTGTGATGATGCCAGCATAATGTCAGCTCAGTGATGTAAACATGAACACAGAGCTGTGCCTGAGATGACCATATTAATGATACTACTACTACTTTGATTCGTACGGCGCCCCGCAGGGGACATGGGAGAAAAAAAAAATTAGGGAGAAAAAAAAAAATTAAGACGGACTTTTGCGAGATCTCGCAAAAGTATTGCGAGAGCTCGCAAAAGTTTTAGCCGCATTCTTCGGAGGCCGCCAGCTCGAAGCCGACCGGGAGGTCGAGGCACGATGTGCCGGGAAAGCGGTGTTCCTCCCGGCTGTAGTAGGTCTCGACCTCCCGTTAGCTTCGAGCTAGTGGGTGTCAGATCTCCAAAAACGTCGGAGCACTTGTGATGTCTTGTAAACCGAGCAGGTATCTGACGTTTACACAACTACATTCACGCCTCAAAATATCTTAAAAGTGTATTTTCTGACCCAGAAAGAGTAATATTACAACTAAGTAGCTGCCGCCATTGTTGGAGTTTTGCGAGGCTGGCGGCCTCCGAAGAATGCGGCTAAAACTTTTGCGAGATCGAGCTCTCGCAATACTTTTGCGAGATCTCGCAATACTTTTGCGAGAGCTCGCAAAAGTCCGTCTTAATTTTTTTTTTTTCTCCCTAATTTTTTTTTTCTCCCTAGTTTTTTTTTTCTCCCAAATGTTTTTTTTCTCCCATGTCCCCTGCGGGGCTCCGTAGATTCGCATCACAGGGGGAATCTGCACAAAGTTTGGTGCACAGGATGACCCACAGCCAATTAAGTTTCTGAATTTTCCTCTAGCGCCGTCGCCAGGTCACTATTTCAGTGATAAATTAACACTTAATCTTTCTAATGGTAATTAAAAGGTGTTACAATATTTAAAGAGTAAACTAAGAAAGGTAAAATTGCAGTGGGTCTAAATCAGGAAAATATAGCTCTCCTCCTTCAGGTTAAATCGGGGATGTCAAACTAATTTTTTTATCGTGAGTCACATACAGCTCAGTTTGATCTTAAGTGGATCAGATAAGTGAAATACCTCTTTCTGTCACACATTTAATCCCTGAGAAATCTTAATATAAGAAAAGGCACAATTTCAACAGCATATCTCAGTTTTTCAAAACAAAAAAATATAAAAATACCTTAAAAGTTCAAAAGTGTATGCCCTCTTTCACATTTTCTAAAGCCATCCAGTGGGCAAAATTGGAGTCTTTGCACGGCCAGTCCTGGTCCACGGGCCGTATGTTTGACACAACTGGGATGGATTTTCAAAAGCCTGAAAACAGAGACTTGAGGAGGTGCAGACAACTAGTTCCCTCTTAGATCACTTGAATCACAAAACGTTAAAAGTTGGATGACCTGAAAGCCTTGTTTGTTCCAACTGGCCATGTACTGAATGCATGCCTCACTGAAGTAAAAGCAAAAATCTCAATTAGCAGGTTTCTGACATGTTTTGTCCCCCCCAGAAAAAAAGAAAAACTTTGTAATGTTTACCAGCTTTAACTTGGTAAACATTACAAGTGATTCCCAAGGTTCCCAAAAATGTAATTACAAAAACAAGTCAAAACATCTCATTTACAGATCCTAGGAGAATCATAAAATCCCAGCCAATGATGCCATACACAGTGAAATAATTGCCAGTGCATATTTGTTGCCCAACTGGCTCCATAGTTTGCAGCAGGCAGTAAGACAGGTTTGTTGTGCTGTAGTTCTTGTGTTCTTTACTTGTTCCTATTAAGCATTATGCAAGAGTGTTCAGGTGTAGACTGGGAACACTGGCCAGGCGCCCGCATTCTCTGCGATCACTCTCCCCAAAACCATAGATACTCTCCACCGCTCTCACAAAGAGTCCCATACACCCAGCCAAGGAAACAAGAATTTATTTGAAAGTGTGCAGCAGTGAAAGTGTGCAGCTCCGAAGTGACTTTTGCTCACTGTAGACACAGATGTTCATTACTGAGGAGAAGAGAATGAGTCGTCTGTGTTTTTGTTCAGGCGCTAAAAATACTGCCAACATCGCTGCTATAGATACCATCTCTAAGAAATTCAAAGACACAACACCGCCTTTATTTTTGCTTTGCTTGAACAGTATTAAAATTCAAAGGTGACCGTTCTCTAATCTTTTTTTTTCCTTGTTTTTCACATGTTACCAAGAGTGTGCTCATTGTTGAGGTGAGTGTGTGTGTATGTTTTTCTATTTTTGTCGGATAAATCCCTTCAATTAGAACCATTTCTGCCCCCTTTGAGACATCATTTACTTTTGAAAAGTCGTTGTTGTTGTTGTTGTTGTTGTTGTTGTTTATGTCAACGCAGGGGGAAAAAACTCATTCTGTTCCTCTTTGGGATCATGTTCCAGTTGTGAAGGTTTCTGGACTAGATTCAGACACACATAAGAACATGAAAAAAAAGCATGCTCTGATAGCTTCAGATGCAAAACAACGAACAGCTGCTCAAGCTCAATGTAATCTTTCTCAGTTACACGATGTCTTAGCTCTTAAATGAATGTAACAGAAAAGTTTTAAGTAACTGGAAATCCTCTCTCAGATGCCACTCATGTATTCATTAATTGCTCATCAATACATTTACCTATTTCAGTTGATCAATATCTGTGCAAAAGTCTTGAGCTACCCCTCATTCCTTTTTATATTTCTGGGAAAATGGGAAATAGGTGCAGAAATTTATTGAGATTTGTGTAAGCATAAATAAAAATACAGTATATAACACAAAAACAGTCTTTGTACAGTTCTAACAAGCTTGAAAGTCAATATTTGTTTTTTGCTTTTTTCATTCTTCAACACAGTCTGAACTTTCTTGAGCAAGCTTTCTTTTCATTTCTTTAAGTAGTCTTCAGGAATATTTCTCCAGGCTTCGGGAAGCTATTCAAAGACCCCACACTGCTTCTATAATATTGCTAGTGTTTTAACAAACGCATGGATCAACAGAAGGGTCACATTGATCTCTAAGGTCTTGTGTCAAGTCTTTGCTGGATTGTCTTCCTAATTCTTAATGACATGACTTTCAGATTCTGTCCACCTGCTATATGTAGCTTTTTGAGACCTGCTTCTTCTTCTTTTGTCCACTTATCAGGTTGGTGTCCTCATAAGAGTTCTTTGGGAAACACCTCAATTGCATTATCTTTGGCATTTTTCATAGTGAAAAGTGTTTTTGTGACAGGCTGCTCATAAATTGTCTCAGAATTCCTCTGATGGACGGGTGCAAGGACTGAACACATGAAAACCAGCCAATGTCCAAAGGCAAAGTTTAAAAGACCTTCATAAAGCCTGAAAAACTTTAAAAGTACAAAAAAATCTGCTTCCTCCTGGCAAGCAAAATATAAAGAAATCAGTTGTGGCTCAAGACTTTTGCATAGTACTGTATCTTGATCTTTTTTTTACTCTCATATATCCCACGTTCTTTCCTCCAAATCTCTTCCTCTCTTCCTTTGCTCTTCCCTCCCCTCAGGCCATAGTTGACACAGGAAAGACCATGAAGGCCCTTCTGAAGCATGTGGAGACCTTTGAACCCAAGATGGTCAAGGTCGCAGGGTGAGCCAGTTTTTTAGTCGTCTGTGTTTTCCCCTGTAAAGGAAATGCCAAGCGTGTGACAAGCACAAGAAGATATCACTTGTCCACAGTCACTGCTATCTCGTGTCTGTGGGCTGTTCCTATGCATTCCCGAGATCACAGAAACACGATAAACATCTCTCACACATGGTTCATGTTGAAAGTTTATTTCCTCTGGATTGTGAAAACACTCCAAAAATGTACATTTTTAAAAATATTCAAGTCTTTGTCTTATCATCATGGTTTTTGTACCAATAAATGTCTTGAAATTAAACTGAAAAAGTCAACTTTTTGATATTGCATACATAATTTAACATTTGAGGGTAATTAACGTTATTATTTTGTATTTCAGGCTGCTTGTGAAGAGGCTCACTAACATGGCTGAAAGTCTGACAGACTGTAACTATGCTCTTTGTTTTAACCTTCGTAGCATCCACACCGTACCCTACTTGCCAGTCTTTTTCATTTATTCTTATTCTTTCACTTTTTTTCAAAGTTGAGATAATTTAGCAAATTGTTCGTTATTAGGGAAGTGTCCTGACCTGATAGTCCTCCCATAATTAATCCCAAAATACAAAAGAAGTGTGTGTTCAAGGTGCCTTGCCACATGACACAAGTAAGTGACCTCCTGGAGTTCAGGAAGTCAGTTTTTGAACAAATTAAACAAACAAGATATAGCTTTAGGTTACAAATATTAACTACTGGCTGCAGTCATGGGAAAAAGAAAGTATACTCTTGTTGAACTCTAAAGCCTTGCATATCAGGACATAATCAAAATGATCTAGTCTTTAGCAGGTTCTGAAATGACCTAAACACAACCTCATATGAACAATCATACATGATCCTCGCCACGTCTTTATGTGTAATAGAAAAACTAAGCCAAAATGCAGGAACAGTAGGTTAAAACTAAGTACACTCCATGATTTTTTAGCTTGTAAAACAATCTTTAGCAAGTCATCATTTTATGTGGGATTTTATCAGTCTTTCACTTTGTTGTGGAGGAATTCCAACCCACTCTTCTTTACAATGTTGCTAATGTTGTTCATTAGGATTTGCAGTAATTCGCTTATGCACAGATCTTTACTACATGCCTCATTCACATGCATATTCATATACTGTAAGCACTTTTTCCTATACCTAAGCGCTGTGTCTAACATTCTCACACACACACTAACACACTAAAATAGAAGCACTGGAAACACAAAAAGCATCAAAGACAGTCCTTTTATGTCCAAATCAAATGAAAAAACAACTTTTTTTGAACCAAGCTTTGAACTGTGAACTGGCCTCCTGTGGCCAGTGGAGGTGTTGCAGATTTTCTCACATCATCTTTAGCTTAACTTTTCAGCTCTAGATACTGGCATTTAAAAATAAAAGTTTACAGCAGGGTACTCAGAAGTATTAGCACAAATTTAAAAGTCTGCTACATTAAAAAAGTCACATACCTAGTTTTCTCTTTTCATTTAAATTTTCTTTCTTTGAGTTTAAGCTCTGGGTGTTAGATTTTCCTCCTAACATGTGTCACTTGTTTCTCTTGTTCACTTAATCACTTAATGTGATGATTCAGGTGAGACTGTTTCATCAACACCTATCAGTCATCTTTAATTTGAGCTGAAATTTATTTGTTACACCTCATAATTAGTTCAAATAAAGGCATCAAAGTGTATATTTCTAGCTCTTATGCGCGATATCACAGCCACTCACTCCTGGTTTATTCAAAAGACTAACATGGAATTTTTGTTTAATGTTAAACAAATCAGGATACTTAACATTCGTGTCTGTGTTTGCATTGTCAGATGTTGGATTTGAAATTCCCAACCGGTTTGTTGTTGGCTATGCCCTTGACTACAATGAATACTTCCGTGACCTGAATGTAAGTCTGACACTCCAAAGAGCTGAGAGAAAGGGATGAAAGAGACAGGAGGGGAGAGTAAACATAGTAAATCAAAGACGACATTTCTTTTGCCTGAAACCTAAACTCACCCAACAGGTATGCTCCCCGCCACGAGGAGATTTTACATGTAGGCAAAGTAGCTCAGAGCAGGTGGTTTCTGTCTGTGTTCACAAGGAGGTCTGTGTCACCCAGGACAGGAGTCACTGAATGATATAGATAATAGATTTTTTTACATGTAAGATAAAAATGAATGAAGTATTGTGTCTATTTTTTCCAGTTCCTGATAAACCATAAATGGTGAGTTTACTGGGTTGTATGAAGATGTAACCAACAGACTTGATGTACTAACCCCCCAAAATGATCTCAAACAGCGCTCATTAGCCAACTTGTGAGGTACATTAGTTCAACTGCTTGTTAAAACAAATATCTAATTCACCAATCACATGGCAGCAGCTTAGTGCGTTTAGCCATGAAGCCATGGTCAAGACAACCCGTTCAAACCAAATGGGGAGGAAAGTGTTCTTAGGTGACTTCGAACATGAACATTTTTTCTTGGCACACTTTGGCCCACAGCTCTTTTCTGACACAGTGTACCCACCTTGTGATGACTCCTTTCAGCAGGATAAAATCACCATAATATAGAGTTTAAATCACATCAAACTTGTTTCTTGAACATGACAGTGACCTCACTGTACTCAAGTAGCCTCCACAGTCACCAGATCTCAATCCAAGTTTTGGATTTGGTGGAACACAATAGCGTCCACATGGAAGTGCAGCTGTCTAGTTCTGCAGCAACTGTGTAATGCTATCATGCCAGTACGGCCTCAAATCTCTGAGGAATGTTTCCAGGAACTTGTTGAATCTGTGTCATGAAGAATCAAGGCACTTCTAAAGACAAAAGAGGTCCAACCCAGTACTAGCAAGAGGTACCAAATACAGTGTACAGTGAGCGTACGTTGTTGTTGAGTCAAGATTCAAACTGTAGCACAAATATTAATCTGAAAAATTGTTCTAAAGTGCTTTAAGTTGAACAAAAAGCACAGATTTATCCACTGCTTCTAAATGTTAGGATTAAGAAGACTGCTGTTTTATTTTAAGCTATGTAAAAGTTCCTCTGGAGAATAGAGTGGACTGCACAGCACCAATGGCAGCAGTTATTACCAATGAACTAATATCACAGTGCTTCACTTTACGCAGTGGTTCTAGGCAAGGATAGCTTCTCTGCCCTCCTTTGTTTGCCATTATCATTTATCCTGCTTCAACCTGCTAATTCAAGCATAAAATAAACTGAGCGCTATACCTGCAAAGCCTTCCTCTTCAATATCCAAATCCACACACTATTCACACTTTACAAATATCATCTATCTTTTGCACATTGTTAAATGCACATTTTTAATAGTCACCAAACTACAACCCAGTCTTAAAAACAGCAGAAGACAACCCTTAATGTTGAATTAGTCAATACCTATGATAAACTACTTATTTCCAAGCCCCCATCCACTTGGTTCAAATTCCTAGAAATTCCAACCTCCAAATGGCATTACACCACTAAGAGCAGGACACATGGTTACTTACTGTAAGCGCAATGTGCTTAACACAGAAGGTAAAAAATATTAAACCCCGTGTAGGTAACAATGCGTTAAGGTAGTGAAATAAGCTAAATAAATAAGCACTGGTCAGAACTCAAATAATAATGTACATGCATTTTATTTTTGTTCCATGTTTTAATTTGAGAAGGATTACCTCTTCCTGTGCTTTTATATCATTACTCTTTCTGCTGAAGCTCAGCATATGACCCACAATTTATAATTACTCTGTATTTTCCTTGCTTTTTTTTAAATTACTACACAAGCATTTGTGCAATCTTTTTCTATCGGTTTATTTCTGTTTACTTTTAGTGGAAATATAGTAAAACATATGGATTATTTAGATTAGTTTTTTTCTTTAGGCTGTTGTTCCTCTGTAAATATTCTCACTTTCTTTTTGATATGAATTCAGTTTAATTCAAGTCTTTCTGAAAGCGATAAGTTCAAATCTATATGGACCCTGCTGTTTTTATCTGTGAAACGTGACCTCGAATTTACCTCTTACTCATGTGAAACACTAAGCTTGACTCCCATAGTCACGTACAGTATGTGCAGCACGCACTGTTTGTACTGTATGGTTGTGTGTGTGGCTCTTGTCCATGTTTGAGGGGGGTGGTATTCGTTATGAAAGTTTGAAAGCGTGTGACCTGTGGAATGTAGAGGTTAGGCTCTGATAATCAGACAGAGTTAAAGCTTACCCTCTTATCTGTCCTCATCCCACAGAAGAAATATGAGTTGAATCCCCAGGACACCCGAAGCTAGATTAATGAATGAGTCATATCTTTGGAGATCCCTTTCTTCTCTTTTCAAATTTGCTGGTTTTTATGGTTTCATGCTGCAAATGGAATTTAAAGTTTGTAAAAAATGATCGCAAAGCTAATTGTTTTGTTTTTTTATCACCCCTTCTCATTTCAGCATATCTGTGTCCTCAGCAGAACAGGAAAGATGAAGTACAAGATATGAGAAGACATGAAGCCATTAGTTATACTCAGTTTTACAGCAGCACATATTTCTCTCCCGTTGCTGTAACAATTTGGGAGGGGGGGTTGGTCTTCATTACAATTCAGTGCTGGATGGACACTGTGAAATGTTTTTATGTGTGAATTAAAAGGCATTTAATTCAGTTATTGCCTCATTCTTTATTTGCATGTTGATGAGATTCACACTGCAACAAAGAAAGTGTTAAATAAAAGAAAGACAAGCCGCCCACCAGGACAGGACGCTGATGACAGATGGAGAGAGCTTATGGACGTTGGCATCCTCGTACCCGGATGACGCCCACAGCATACAGTGGGTACTGCATCTCCACACCACACTGTATCTGCTTGTTTCTGTCAGTGGGGTTTTTTTTCCTGTGTAAGTTTGACCTTCTCTATATAGGATGATGTATGTGTAGCGTTTGACAGTAGATGTTTTTACTTTCACTTGCTAAAAGTTGCAATACCTTTGAGCGTAAGGCAAAGATGCACAAGCCTGACTAATTAGGAAAAATAATTTCTTGGCCCATGGGAGTCCACGTGGCCTTGACAAAAGTGCCGTGAAAGCTGGAAACTACAAAATTGTAATTTCAGTGTTACGTTACTTGAGTGACTTTTAAAACAAAAATTCTTTAGCTAAAAGAAAAATGAATTTTTGTTTTCTTAATCTATGAATAAATATGTGTATTTGTATTCAAGTCATATCTGACATTTACATTACTCTCAAGCCAAAACACATTAGCGGGAAACTGTATGTGGCCAACACCAATGAGAAATTTTACCTAACCACATAAAGATTACAGTACCATAACATGTGGAATATTTGTGCTAAAATACTAAAACCATTCAATTCATTTTGATTTGTATAGCGCCTTATCACAACCAAAGTCACCTCAAGGTGCTTGATATTGTAAGGTAAAGGTCTTACAATGATAGAGAGAAAACCCCAACAATTATTGATGACCCCCTATGAGCAAACGCTTGGCAACAGTGGGAAGAAAAAAATACCTTTTAACAGGAAGAAACCTCCAACAGAAGCAGGCTCAGAGAGGCTTTGCCATCTCCCTTGACCGGTTGGCATGAGAGAAGGCAAACAGGACCTAAAATGAATTATAACTAATGAATAACTACAATAATAAATGAGGAGTGGTGTATAAACTCATAGTAAGTCAAAGAGAAACACACAGTGCATCATGGGAAGCCACACTCTCATTTTAAATAAAGTAAATTTTAATTTAAAAAAAAAAAAAAAAATATATATATATATATATACACAGGAAATGCCCTTAGCTTTAGTGTTTAGTAGCTTGGTCAACAAAAAAAAAAACTAAACTAAAAGGAGCATACACACTCAGGAAACGAACTGAGACAAACCTGAATTGAAAGCAAAAGTTCAAAACTAAAGAATAACAAGTCATAAAAAATAGTCCTCAGCCAGTCATAGTTGAAGTGCAAAGCAGCCTTGCTTTCATAAAGGAATTTAACCAAATTATAAACATTTGGCAACCAGATGAGTCGAGTCCCTTACTGAAAAGAGACTCAAATTGTTGTGTTGGGAATCCACCTGCATTTAAAAACGAGACAACAATTATTTGCAATCTTTTGCCACTCTGTCTGAGAATGATTGCAGTCAGTCTGAGTCATACCATAATCAATGGAGACACTTTGTCTCTCACCAGGCGAACTCTGTAATCACCTTCTGATTGAAACTGGTTGCCCAGAAGTTGAACGACCAACAAGCTCAACATCTGGGCAACGCGAGTACTTGTAATCGATGTCTGACGTCTGACATCAAAAATAAAATCGGGTAACCATCAATTTTTCCTACTCATGAGGCCTTTTACTTTAGTGTGATTGAGCTGCAAAGAATCACTGCATATTTATATTATGTATGTATGTTTACTGTCTGAGCTCCTGATTTCCGGGAAAAAGGCTTGCTCTACACTTGCCACATTAAAATACCTGCAGTCTAGAGGAACCTTCTCTACAAACAAACACACACACACACTCATAGTGAGGTTTAAGTCTAAAGGAGTCAATTGTGCGTATCGACAGACAGACCAGAGCACGCTTCACTGCATAGCAAGCACTCGGGGAGTGTTATCATGTGGCTAAGCGCTCTTGATTCTCAATCACCTGAAACTGCAAACAGCCGTCACATCACATAACAGGAATGCATGTATACACGGAGGTATCCTTCGAAAGCTCTAAAAAGATTTCTTGAAATCGCATCTCAGCTAAAAGAAGATGAAGTAATTAGTGTTTATGTTTACTCTTAGTCTGTGTCTTCATCACTTAATGCCGATAACTTGTGACTGCGTTCGCTGTTTCATGTAGAGGCCCCCAAGATGTGAAGTGATTCTTGGCTTGAAAGAATATATTAAAAGGAAATTCATTTTTTTCTCATCGTCTCTCTGTAGTAATTCAAAAATCAAATGTGTGTTTTTCTCACATTTTAAAAACATGTTTCCAAGCCAAAGGTAATGATGCGTCTCCAGCTACAAGGCCTCTCCGCATTAAATGACCTGTTAAATGAGTTGCTATTTGGATAATATGAATGAGTGCAAACAAAGGAGTTCTGGGAGGTTTGGAGCACTCAGCTCCTGCATTAGAAAACACTCTCAGGTTTCACAGCACCTTAGCTATTATATTTAGGGGAACCCTGGATTTAGTCAGATTTCAGCTCTTGTTTGTGAATCTTGCAGAGGTGTGAGATAAGAAATAGGAAAAACTTACAAATAAATCACACAGCTGTCTGGTTTTGAGCTCTGTGCAGTCTGAGCTACAAATACCCCCATTGTACTGCTGTGTATCCTTATCATAAGACATCAGCACTTGGAGGTAGTTGTTAACTTATCCCAGCGCTAATGCCCTCCTGCGCTGCCCTGGGAACTCGCAGGCCATTGTCCTTCACCTCCATGCAGAGTTTGGTGAAAGGAGGAAGGAACAAAAAGCCTTGTAGGGTTCACATGCTGCAGCTTTGTAGCGCTTCGTCGAGGGAACAGAGGTTGGGGACGACCACAGAAAGTAGGCTACAGGTAAACCGCGATCAGTACAAAAGGAACAAAATGAGAATTGTGCATTTGAATGGCCACACATCCCTGCATCTGACATATGAAGCCTGTAGTTAGAAACAGCCAGCTGGATAGATTTACATCTCACCAGCACAGCAGATGAGGCATATTTTTTCCTGATGGCAATTATTTGGCTCTTCTACCATTAGAGGAGAGGTTGACATTTCATGTCTGTTAAATACACAGCCAGCAGTCTGTTAGGCTAGCTCTGCATAGGGAATGGAAGAACACAAACATATGCTAATTTTGATGACAAATAAATAAGATACCAGAATTTAACTCACGAAAACCAGAGTACAAGCTTCTCTGTACCATTTTTAGCACATTTAAACACACAAAAAAGCATCTTATATATGATAATAATAACATGTAGCCAATAATGCACAGCAGTAAGCATTATGTACATTTAAGCAGCTAAGTCATAAAAAAAACCCTGTACAGTTGTGATCACACACCTAACATGTTTCTTATTGTGGATGGTGTGTCTTGTGTCTTGGCAGACTTAGCTGGGTATCTTTGCTAAAGCGTAATTTGTGGTCCTGTACCCCACAACCAATTTGTTGTTTATGAAATCAGACAGCAAGGAGAGGGGTTTCCACCCACCATTTCCACCCACTACCCAACATATGCTCACATGTAGTCCTCCAAAAACCCAAGTGCACATTGCCAAGTAGGCCAGAATAGGGAAGCGAGCGACACCAGACACATAACTTGACCCTCAAGAGTGTTTTTTCCACATTCGTTGTACACTGCCTCCATCAACAACAAAGCTCTCCTCGGGTAGATGGGCTGTACCTGGACTGCCAGCAGATTGCAAACACACAACCTCCCTAATGAGCAATAGATCCACTTTAGATAGCTACCCTGTGGACCTGGATAAGTGGCAGAACACGGATGAGCAGAAAATTGTAATTACGGCTAAAATTACAGGCTTTAAAGGTGTTTATTTCTGCTGTAAAGTTGGGTATTTCAACACAGGAGTCAGTGGACCCTGACTCACTTTTGAAACCAACGTCAAGTGGCCATTAGATGAATTGCAGTTTTTGGCTCTGCCACACTGTCTTCATTTTATCACACATCAGCTTTGGCTTAACAAAAAAACAAAAAAGAACAGAAATTTTGTGAAATACAATCATTGCACAACCTTTTGTTTCTGAGAGCTTGATTAGAAAAATATGTTTGAAACTTTAAATTTCACTAATTAACACAAAAATCTTGTTATTTCTTTATGTTTGCAGATTCAGCTTTAAAATAAATTATTATGTACTTTTTACTCTACCCATTTATTATATATATGCATAATATTAATTAACAGAATTTGGATCTTAATAAAATACTGCTTCACTTCTACTGACATGTCTCAGTACACAAATAGAAAGAACATCCTCTCCGCTTCTGTATTCCACTCAGTGACTGGTTGTCCAGTGTGCTTGATAGATTGACTGCCGCTGACTTTCGTCTAGTCATCAAACTGTGTGCCAGATCCACTTACACAACCTGGAGTAGGGAGTGATCCTCATCCTCTTAAACTCTCAAACTCTGATACAGCTTAAAAAAATCCTTAATGAAGTTATGTATGCCATGTCTGATGAATGTAAACCTTGCCCAAAGATTGTTTATGCCTCATGGGTTGTTGAGAACCTATTTTACATACACTCAGCATGCTGTGCTGGAAAGGCGTTTCCACCTGTCCTAATCCTAACGCTGCTGGGCTTTGAACTTGGGCTTCATGTGATGTACTAATCCAGCCAAGCATTTTGCTGCCACGAGAGAGCTGGTAATCTCCTCTCTGCTGAATGTCTGAGTCAGTCTGACTCTGCAGCGTTTGGCATGATGGAATCAGCAGTGAAAGTATTTTAAACAAAGTTTGAAACCCTGGAAAAATGCAGGGGAGATTTATCTGCTTCAGTGAGATATGAAAGAGGTTTCACCCACTCGAATACAGCAGCCTGCAGACTTTCTACAAGCTCTCAATGAGCTTTGTTCATTGATCTAAAATCCTCTGTCCTCACCATTCATAAAAACAGAACTGGGTGCACTCAATGTGTTGTGCACATCAGAGTCTGCAGTGTTGAAGTAACTGAAGTGGAGGGAAAGCCCCACGTAAACAGAAACCAGTAAAACGTTTTATTTTTTATTTTATAGTTTTCTGGAGAATTTTTATGCACACGTGTGATTCATAGAGAAGCAGATTGTGGGTTATTTGTGTGGGAAAATACTCCACCTCCAGCTGAGTTTTGTCTCTGATGCAGAATAACACTTGATGTCAACTGCATTGAATAATGTGGCACGGGTTCAGTAAACAAATTAAATGAATATGAACCTCATGTTTACCATCACATAATGCAAGAGTCTCACTTGAATCATTTTAAAGTTCCCCATTGTCTGAATGAGGGTGCACCGGCTCTTTAGACAATAGAGATGCTCTCTGAAACCGGGGAAACCTCACCACAGTATGGGTGAAAAGAGTCCTATTGTCCTATCTTCTATTGTGCTGCTGGAGTAGCCTGCAAACAGAACACTGTCAGTCTTTGTCTTTGTCCGGATCAGCTGGGCATCCCTGTTTTTTTATGCTCTGCGGAGCCCCATGTGGCTGCCATGCCCTACATGTCACCGTAATAAAGTTAAGGACACTGCTGTTACAGTTGATAATGGAAAGGCAAATATGTTAGAAGCTCGGCATATGTGTAGCCCTCAAGCCTTTTTCCCCCCTCAGTATTTACAATGATGTTCTTGTGATTTCATTTGCTGGCTTTAAAAGGCTTAAATGGCTTATTGACACAGTATAGGAATAAAGTGCTGATTAGCAAATGACTAGCTGTTTATTCTGTGAGTGTATAGTTGTCCCTGTCATTGTCACGAATGCCGATCATTAGTCATCAGTATTGGAAGATGATTTAAAAAAAGGGGTGGGAGGGTAAGGAGTTCAGTACTTCGGTAATTTTCAGATAAGCAGATTGACAATATGTATAAAGCACTAAAGCAAAAATAAAGTGCTAAAGTACTTAAGATTAGGAAACCACTTGAGAAGCCCCTCTTTTATTTATTGATTCATTCATTTATTTAAATTTTCCATTACTGAATTTAAAAAGACAATCTCAGTCATGTAAAAACATGAAGCTGTATTTGAATATAAAAGTGGTAACATAGTAACAAGCCTATTCTAACAAAGAGTAAAGCTTCTGTTCTCAAATTTATTTTGAGTTTAAATGAAAAAGTGTTATCAGAAAAACTACATCAGAAGATTTATAAGGAGTATGTATAGTACTTTGAAATTATTTTTCAGTGTGTACAACATGTTATGCTTTAATAAAAATTAACTGGAAAATTAATTAGAAAAAAAATATATGGGTAAAAAATATATTTTGTTCATAGACTGGGGTAAGAAATACCGTACACACCGGAATACAATTAGTGTAACATAAAATACTATAGTAACAATGTAGCAAATAATAGTTTTCATCCAGTAACCAGAATGAACCAGCTTCTACCTTTTACTGAAATTGTTATGTAACAATGCTTTCCATTGGCCCGCTTTAAAATTCCAAATTTAAACTGATCACCTGATTGGGTTTCCACCAGCGGGAAGGCAAGGCCGAGGGGCGGAGCTTTGTGCTGGTCCGGAGATTCGTCAATCTATGTACAGATTGTCGCGCCGCCAACCGGGACCACATAGGAGTACACGTTACTTTTTTGTCTCTATTTGGAGAAATTTAACATCGAAGTGAAACACGCAAATGAGTGGAAATGAATGAGGTTTAATTTTCGTCGGGTCTCCCTGACGGAGAAATGTACACTGAAGGGCGTTTTCCGTATTTTTTCCAGTGTGTTTTTCCTAACAGGTAGTGAGCCTGAGCGCTCAGTCAGTGCAGCTCTGTAAGGAGACTGAATATCCCGCTTTGTAATCTCTTGACAGCCTTTTTAACCCATCTTTGGCTCGACGGAGGCTTGTCTACTCTCAACAGAAATATGGACTGTGTGTTTTTTTTGGATATTTTTGGGCGTTATTTTCTGAATTTGTAATAGGTATGGGTTTCTTCTTTTTCTCTTTTTTTCAATGTTCGCATTTATGGCAACAACCTGTCGTCCGCCTGGTTAGTATTTGGCAACAGGGAACCGTATTCATAGCCACAGGGGACGATTTTGTTGTTTAAAGTAGCCGAAAAATAACAAAAATGTTGCTTTTTCTGCAGCCTTTGTGTCATGTGTGAGAGAGAGTGAGCAGCGTATAGTATTATACACGGTGGCTGATGTATTGCCTTTACACCGCAGTGGCATACGTGGGGCTTGATGTGCACTTTCCTCCCCATGGAGTCACGAATAACGCTTTCATTTAACGCGCATATATTTGTGCAGATTATTATTTCAGGTGTGTCTTTAATTAAAAGCATTCGTTTAAAGAAAACAAACCCACTCCCCCTATGCACCTGCCACCGCTCACTTTTAGCTCTCCCTCAATTGAACTAGAGCTAGATTTTAGACAGGTGCTGACTGATTTCCCACTTTGGTATCTGTGTGCTACGATATCACTGCCATATTACTAATTCTGTAAGAATTTAAGGCGGTATAAAGTCTATTAGAGACGTGTTGTTTTCTATCAATAATGATGCAAGGATGTGGCGTTCAGTGGCTGTAGTAATTTTCTAAAGGCTTGCAAAAGTCTGCAAAAGCTTGACTTAGTTTAACTTTTTTTTTTTTTTATTATTTGTGCGTAGGTTTGAGCCATTGATGGACATGAAGAAGGAAGACGGTGTGGATTAGGATCTTCCCCTACCCAGTTTTTCTTTTCTTTTTTCTTTCTTTCTATCTTTCTTTCTTTGGTTTAATCCCCCCTCCTCTCGTCCTAAATGTGGGCTCTAAAGGACTTCTTCCCCCTCTGCGGCTTGGAATGAAATGATGGCAGCACGTTGGAGTGATTCACCCCAGGACAATGAGGAGCGTAAACACAGAGCCATAACTCCATGTGGCAAGGTAGGACTAGCTGCAGGATGGTGGCAGTTGATCATATAACTGTTTATTGAGTGCATCAAAGTTCATTAAGGGCATTTTTTTCCCTTCCATATGGACCATCTGTTTTTGACAAAATGTGAATTCTGTGCTGTTGTGCAAGGTGCTTGCATGTGGACTCACTTGTCAGAACTCATCACCTAAAACCTCCAAAGTACCTAACATCATCAGCGCTGTCATATAGAGGTATCATCACTTGCACAAAACCTGGGGCAAAATTTAAGAAGAGGGCAAACAAGGGAGTGTGAGCGTAGCGCACAGCACATCTTTCAGTGTTCGGGTTGACAGGGTTCATCTTTTTTTCTTCACTCTTGCAACTGTTTAAGTGCACAAAGAGAGTTTTATACTTGCGGCACTAATCTTACTGGGTCCTTTGTGTGTCTGCATGCCAAACTCTGATAAATGGCACATTGTGGAGCTCATCCTTTTCCTCTTGTGCGCCAGAGCTTCAGCGGTTACATCATCATAATCATCATCTCGGACCAGCTAGGCTTGAAGCATGTCATAACAGCATTGGACTGGTGGCATGTTTTGGATTAATCCATCATCAGAAAATGGCAACAGTGCTCTCTCTCTCTCTGTTTTTGTGTGTGTGTGTGTGACTCTAATCCTCTTACTGTGTCAGTACTAGCTGTGGATGGAGGACATACATTTTTGGGAATGGAGTAACTCAGCATTCTAGCAGAGCTGGACTGTTTTTGCAGTGGTTGATGGGGTTAAAAAGGAGGTGCCTGCTAATGCTTTTGGTTTAAAGTGAATCTTAATGAGGCCATCAGGCTGGATTGTCAGCAAACATAGTTTATATGTTGTCTGTAAAAACAAACTGCCATGAGGCAAAACCTTTTCCTTGTGTCTCAGCGGTGAAGTTTTCCACTTGCCTGTTTCTGCAATCTAATAAATGCTTGCCACAACATCACTTAACTCTCCCACACTGCGGAAAACTCCAATCACCATATCCCAGCAAGCTCCCAGCTTCCTTTTTCACTGGAAGTCCGATACTTAGAGCTTTTAATCAGCTGAGAACCACAGCTGATACTCGTAACATGCTCAGGGACAGCCCACTGAATCTGCAGGTTGATACAATTGAAATCTGACTCTCCATCACACCTCTGCTTCGCTGCTGAAGCCGTGACTCACCCATGACTCACCCATGAGTCAGTGCCTGTGTTTAACCTGAATATTTGCAGCCCGGGGCCTGACATATGAGCGAGGCAGGTGTTTTTATCCACCTGATGCCTGCCGCAGACAAACGCCCAATTTTAAAGCTTGGCTGCTTATGAACTGCTGTCTCCCCCCAGGGGTCTAGTGAGAGTGCTCCCGCTCTTCCTTCTCCAGCTTCCCACCCCCACCTCCATCATCTTGGCTTGTTAATGAGGGAGAATTCAGGGGGTGGCTTCTCTAAACCTGCCCCCCACCAAACCCCATCCTGCTACTGCCAAAGCAATGGCAGCAACTCTGTGATAATTTAGACACAGCTGCCCGGGTCATTAGGAGAAAAACACCCCACACTGTCTATCCGTCTTATTTGTGTTCTTTTCCTTAGTCGACCTACTGTCACGTTCAGGCTAGCAGGGCAGCTATAAGGCAGCTGAGGCCCTGAGTTGTTTACATCTCAAAGTTCCAGTAAAAATATATTGAAAAGCAAAAGACTACACTATCTGTGAATGTTGGTTTTTTTTACTATGGAGTCAGAGTGTGTGTCCTAAATAACCTTTTGTTTCAAGAACAAAACACATCAAACCAAAAAGAATATAAGCAGGTTAGCTCTTGGTTGCAGCTCATGTGTGCATGCATTATTAAATAATACCATATTAGGTGCTTCTGTTATAATAATAATAATAATAATAATGGATTGGATTTATATAGCGCTTTTCAAGGCACCCAAAGCGCTTTACAATGCCACTATGTCCTGTGGACAGACAAATGAAGCAGTTCTCCACCTGCTGTGGGTTCTGGTTAGACCCTCCAGTTTGTGGTGGATCTCTAGAGCAGAACAGGGACTACTGTTCAAAGACCATCTGTATCCATCTGTAGAGGGTGAGCCTCACAGTCAGCACATGAGCATCTCTGGGCATTGACTTACTTTTGCTCCCAACCTCAATCGTCCACCATAACAAGTTTTTGGCACTACTGTGCTGACTTTTATTCGGACTCAGAGGTTGCTGTCTGGTTATCAACAACCGAATTTTCAAACTAAGAACGAAGGGGTTGTGCTCTAGACGATTAGTCATGGATGGCTTTGGTTTTCTGGGACACATTAGGCAAAAACGGGAAGAAAGGCTAAAATGGCTATTTTTGGTCCACACGATGACTACTACTGGGAAAAACCTTTCTCTCTCCAAAGCCCTTAAATTTCAGTTTCATTGTTACTTTCGGTGAAGAAAGAATTTGGGTTTCCAAACGAAAGGAGAATGAGAAATTGTTTGTAAAGGATTGGAAACATGTATGAAACTCTCCAGCTCTCCATTGATTGCATCCCTTGTTGAGGAGGAGGAGACCAGTGATGGTGCTCTAAGCAGCGGTGATGCTCTCTTTCTTGGACTAAATATAGCCCTTACTAATTCTGTAAACCCCTGCGCTTTTTTTCTTCTTCCTCACCCGTCCACATGCTTGTCTTTCACCCGTCCTCTATTCCCGTGTGTTTTCTACGATGCTATATTTAACCCGTGGAAAGACGAATGCTGAGAGGGGAAAAATGGAGTCACTGTACTGGAATCGCTGCCTTTTTTCTCTCGAATGCAATTAAAAGCAGCAAACACGTGAATGTTGGTCAGCACAGTATCATTTTAGGGTTCAGGGAATGCGACACTGGTCAGTTTCTGTGGAAATTACAGAAAGAGTCAGGTTTTTTTTTTTTTCCAAACAGATACCCAGCTGGACACGTCTTCAGTGTCACCTCCCAACCCTAATATGATTTCATGAAAATGAAATATCTAGCTATGGAGTGCAAAGTCTCCAAAGGATCTAACCGTGTTTGGGCCATGATGTTTTATCAGTCAAAGCAGCGACAAAGGGATGTCGATTTGCATACATCTGAAAAACAAATGTGTCTCGTTGCAGTAGATCAGGCCGCTTTTATGTTCTGCAAACAAGGCATTGACTTGGACATGACCTGGCTTCTGATTTAGCACACACACAC
>NW_005187438.1:3425093-3426944 GCF_000239375.1 Pundamilia nyererei | reverse complement strand
GGGGTAGGGGGTGGTAGGAGTTTGGGTGGTGGTGGTAGTGGGGGGGTTGCACATGTAGGCAGACAGGCAGAACAGAACCAGTCTAATGCTCAGTGAGCATGATACACTATCCATTACACATGCCCAAGGCACCTCCATCAACACTTGCCCCCTATCTGGCTCTGTCTTTGGCTCCGAGGCATGACATACACTGCTCAGATGTGTGCTCAGTTGATCTGCATAGCACATTTCTTAAGGCGGTATTCACACTCCTCCTCCTTCATCCTGTCATATTCTACACCCTGCACGCTTCATGAACCACAGATTATGTAATGCACTGCGCTGTGGCTGCTGGTAGATAATGAATATGTGGAACACATACATCGAAAAAGAGCAAACATTTCATATGACCTTTTCTTACATTTATTATTTATTTTGGAAGTGAAGCATATACTGTATAGCTGTTATTCATTAGCAGTGTCTGCGTAGGTTCTCAGTCATCCAGGTCATGGTAATCTAATGAGCTTAAAGTTTCTTGAAGACGTTTCACCTCTCATCTGAGAAACTTCTTCAGTTCAGCGCATTAGCAGTGTTTGTTTTTGAAAGGACCTTATGTAACAGGCTGTTATCAGAATACATATCGTAACCTGTGGTGTTAGTCTGGGTTCTGAGGTCTTGGCAGGAAACCACATTATTTCCTGTTAGCATCAGCAGTGGAAGTGAACAAGGGCACTCTGATGAAGGAATGATTTCATGAATGGATGGCAGAGAAGCCACTGGAAGCTGTTGGAGGTTTATTTAATATGGCCTTTAAAGTGTACAACACCAAACTGAACACAGCTTCTTGATCGCAGTCTGGCAGTTGTTCACAGAAAAATAAGTGGAACTGGTGAGGTCAGCGTGAGTATATTTAATGTTGCACATACTGGAGCGCTCTCTGTCTGCTATAATGCTAACTGAGTGACACAAGACAAATAGGTGAGCTTTGCAAGTGCTGCTCTGCATGCACATGGTGGGTGAGAGGAGAGACATGGAAGCATGTCAACTGAACAGGCAAATAAGTATGAAGTCATAATATTTGCCTGTTGTTTTCTATGTTTGTTTAAAGTTTCTTTATAGTTCTTTTGAGTTATTGTTGCAGGTGATCAGGCCTGCCAGACTGTCGGGATGCATGCTGCTGGTAGGAACTCTTGACCACAGTTACTAAATGACAAGCTAACAGTTAATGCTAGAAAACCTCTGCGATTTAATACTCTAATTTACAGTTGGGGAATATGGGATGTTTTTTGTTTGTTGAAGCCTTAAATATAATTTTAATCAGAGCTAGGCCACACGGGAACCTTTTAGACCATGGGTCTTTGGTGGAAAAAAGTGGTCCAGTGGGTTGTGGCATCCCCAGGAGAAGGAGCTGGGAATTACCTTTTGGCTGCTGGGGATGCCTTAGTCATGACTGATGAAAAGGTGGAGCACGAGCTGGGCTGGCGGATTGGTGTAATGTCATCAATAATAAAAGCATTGTACCGGACTGTTTTAGTCAAGAGAGGATTGAGCGGAACGTGTCTTTTTCGATTTTACCAGAGCAGAGAGTCTATGTTCCAGCTGTCACTTATGTTTGTGAGAGCTGAGTGATGACCGAAAGCATAAAGTTGCAAATACAAAGGTCCGAAGTTTGGCTAGCCTCTGCCTTAGAGACAGGGTGGGGAGGTCAGATAGAAGTCTCAGAGCGGAGCCCCTGCTCCTTCATGTTGAAAGGAGATAGTAAGGTGGTTAAGGCATCTGGTTTGGATGCCTCCTGGGCACCTCCTTTTGGAAGTTTTCCAGGCACGCCCAACTGGGAGGAGACCCTGGGGTAGACCCAGAACCTACTGAAGA
>NW_005187438.1:3403596-3423915 GCF_000239375.1 Pundamilia nyererei | reverse complement strand
GCTGCATTTAGGCAGTGCTTTTCTAGACTTATTAATGTCTCACAGCACAAGTCATAATCAGATTATTCTGGTCACCATTGACGTCATGTTTATTTAACACAATAACTCAATAACTTTTGAAAGAGCTTAACAAAACAAATTGATTTGCAGCTGTTTTTTCTTGTTTGGCTTCTTGAAACTAAGGTTACCAAATGGCTTAATTTGTCGTAGCCTTCTTGTTCAATAACGACTTTCTTACTGTCATCTTGGTCCAAGCAGAACTAAACCTGAGCCAGCATGCTGGTGTCTGAGGTTTGAGTTTGAACACATAAAGTACAGTTTTTAAATATCACTCACATACACAAATTAATGATACATAGCGCAATGATTTTTTGGGGTGGGAGGGTTTAGTTTCTTGACTAAAGGCACTTCCACCTACTTTCCTCTTAGTGCTCCACCTCCTTGGGATTTCTTTACCTGCATTTTCTGTTTAGCAGTTATAAAAATTAGCTATCTGGATGGATTTGGACTGAATAAAAATGCTAATTTTGATGTGTATTAACTCTTCTCCACTGATGTTAATAACCCACCTCATCCATCTGCTGTCTCAATAAGCCTCGTGTCCTTTTGTGACTTTCATGGCATTCTCTTCCTGATGGCCTCATCTATTTTCCGTCAGTGAACTGAGGTAACGTGGATATCTGTGGAACACACATGCGCTGTGTGTTGTTTTGAACGCGAGGTCCTGTGGCACTGCCTGCGTGAGAGCGCCACGAGATCCATAACTCACAATTGATTGGATTATATTGGCTTCATCGTGGGGGGAGGGCACATGCTTTTGCTCTTTACCGGACTATTCCTGGCGTGTGATGGAGGGAGTTTTGGAGCCACATGGTGCTGCATTATGTCACAGCGGTTTACTGTCTAGATGTTATTTAGACAGTTGTGTGTCAGTAATTCAGCATTTTATGCTTTAAATTATTCCAGCATGAGATAATTTGGACTAACGTGATGTCTTTAATTTCCAGAAATCTAAAACAAATTCTGCTATTATAAGGAAAGCTGAACTGATGCAAAGTCCTCTCTCACAAACTGCTTTCAGAATATTTTTCAGAAACATTTTGATGCCTTTTAAGAGGTAATTTCACTTTTTTGAAACATCGCCAAGGAATGACGCACTTTATTAGAATTGCCTGGCCTAGATTTAGATATTGTGGGAACAGTGAGTCCTCGTTGAAGATATTGGTCGAAGATTTGCTTGTATTAATCCCCCTGACTTCTTAAGCATTTTGTTGTGTTTTGTTTTAAATGTAAGATGTCAAAACATCGACTTTGACGGCCTTAATCTCGCCAGGAAGTCTGCAGACAGCTGGACGGTTTGACTGACATCATGTTTTGACTTATTCTATGTGATATTTTGGCTTGTCTTGCTGAGCATCTTGACAGAAGCCCCCTCCACCCATGTGGTTATTTTTTTTAAGCTAACCAGACATATTTGGTGCCTCCCCTCTGAAGGTAAAGTTAGCTGTAAGTTTAAAGAAGCAATTTCACAGTAAAATCAAATATGCATGTTTTAATTCCAGTCTGCAGACTTCACACCAAACATGTACATTTACATCTTGTCACTGCCATGAATATCAGCCTCTCCTCACAGCTATATGCCATCGACTGCCTATAAAAGATAGAGATAGCCACTGTGACTTCATCCTTATTTACATATTAGCTTTTTGTTCTGAAAGTGACCATATTTGGATGAAAGGCTGAGGTACTAAGTTAACTACTAGAGTCACTGCAACTGGTTAAAAATGTATAAAAAATGTATAAATAGTACGGGTGCAGTGTATAGACACTATAGGTCATTAATGGTAAGTAACAGACTAAGAAATTAACGGGAACTGAAGCAAAATTTTTTGGATGAATGTTACGACTCAATAAGCTGTAATGTTTGTCACATAATTACAATAAAATTCTCTAAAAGGCACAGACTGTGCAAACACAGTGTACTGAGACCTAGGACACTGTGTTTGCACACACTGGCCACACTTTATAAATGCTTACAGCTAGGCTTAAAATCCACATGGATTATTATAAGTAAATTCACATGTTGCATAGTTGTTATCCATATAGATCTAAACAGTTTTTCATACTAGGCTATAATAAGCATGCTTTGGTGTAACGTTGAGCATTTTAACATGTGAGACCATAGTGACTGAAGCAAGCCTCAAGTGGCCAGGTGAGGAACTGCAGTTTCAGGTACTTACTGTGTCTGCACTGTGGTACAGGTTGATTTTGTAGTTTGATAGAATGAAAATAGTTCCTATATGAAATTGCTCACCACAAACTCCCACAGTGGACACCCCTTTAATTAAGTTTAGTAGACATCTCTATAGATAATATCCCTAAAAAAGGGAAACTCATATCAGAGCAATCTAGGTGGGTAAATAGCACTACAGCCCAGAGGAAAAAGCAGAGAAGAGCCAGTGAGTGTTCATCTCCCGAGCTGGTGAGCACTGAGTTTTGGGTAGCCATGTCTGGTCTCCGGTCGAGTGTGGGGACTTGGCTGACCTTTTGGGCCAGACTGTGTTTGTAGCCTCCTGACCTGACACAGTCTCATGTCTGCATGATTACTTAAGCTGTCTCACTCTTCTTTTAAAAATATGAAAGGAGTACTGCTGCTGCTGTTGGTGCCAGTTCACTGTTGTCCCCTTGTGTGTGCAGATGTCACTCAAAAGTTGAACGTTTTCAGATGAGGGCACGATAATTTTATGGATTACATATTCTGAATTTTGCACACGTTTAATTATAATTCCTGCTCAGGCTTTGCAATCTTTAGAGAAGGAAAAAAAACAGAAGCTTTTATTAAAAATGTATGAATATTTTAAATCCCACCTCAGGCTGCTTTGTAGTTATGGAGTTTCTCATTTGAAGTGGATTTAATGCATCTCCCTGATGAAGCAGGCTGTCACACTCACAAGCATCTGGACGTCATAGAGCATCAAAGGAGTGGAAGAAACATAAGTAGTCCCAGGCAGCTGTTTACTGGCATCCAGTAGTTTGCAGATTCTGTCTTCTCACATATTAAAATGATTCACTGCATACTTTTTCTTTCTTTTAAAATCTTGATTTCTTTGATATCCCACAGCAAGAGGAAGTCTTAAACTGGACGCTCATTTACTTAAGAGCGCAAGGTGGGACTTTGCTCTGTGAGGGTGGGGGCTGCGGCACTCCTCCAGCCTTTTGTCAGGGAGTCTGAAGAGTTTTTTGCAGAGTAATGAAATAAATAACTCAGGCTGCACAGCGTCCCGCATTGCCGGCAAAGTGCAGCATCACTCAGGTTTTCAGATTGAGGCAGAGCGCCTGCATAGCGCCTCCCTACTATACCTTCTTGCAGGATATCTTGAGCCCCGTTTAGGTATTACAAGCATTTAATTGAGCTTCAGTATGAGACTGCAGAGGAAGATATGGATCAAGTCAAAGACAGAGACTTTTAAGGAGGCAGAGGAAGAGAGGAGGGTAGTCATTTGGTTGTCCTGCATTGTGGCCTGATGCATGTAGATTAAGAGTGATCCTGTGCCGCTCTCAATCTCAAGCTGCCTGTGCCTGGTACCACTGCAGAGACGAGCACCGGGAGGCACAGCCAGCCTGGAAGAGAGACAGAGAACATCAAAAAGAGCCTAGCAAAACGCAGAGGCGCATAGCAAGGAGAGGCGCATCCTTCTGCGTTGTCTTTTAGGCGTCGCCGCCGCCGGTCAGCATGCTGTTAACTCTTTTCTCCTACTCCTCTCTCTTTTTTCTTTCTTTTAAATGCAAAGATAATCCCCCGAGTTTCTGTGCAGCCTGAATCATTAACATATTGTTCATTAAGCGTGTCTGGGGCGATGGCCACAGCTGACAGGGTACCTGCTGGGCTTGCAGATGGGCACGTGGACGTACCCTTCTGCTGATGCTTCTCTCTCGCCTCCTCGCACTCGCCTCTCCGGGGTGGAGAAGAAGTAGCGACGGTGCCAGCAGGGTGCCGCTGGGCACAGCGGGGTATGGTACACACAGCTGAGGGGCAGGTGTCTGGGCGGCTCATGTTTCTTCAGTGATAATGGCTCATCTTAAAGTTCTCGACTGTATGATTAACAACAACTGGAGGTTGATCTGTGATCTGTACTGCGCCTGGAGCAATCAGGTCAGTCTTCTCTTTTCTTTGGTATTATAACAATATTTAGAGCCATCTTGCTGTAAGGCTGTTTTTAGCTATTAGACTAACATAGTTCCCTTACGCGAGTCATTCCCATTGCAGCAGTCATGCAGCAGCATTACTTTGACCTGCAGATATCAGTCACCTCTCCTTACTCTTCTTTACGAACTCGCCTTCCTCCCTGGCCCCTGTTTCTCTCTGGAGTTCTCCAGCAAAGGCATCCCTGACATTTCGGGTATTAATAGCCAGCATTCATTCAGAAGTGCAGTGTGGAATTAGAGACTGTGGAGTGCTTGGCATGCTGACCTCTGAGTGTCCCCGTTCTTGCACACAGAGTGCCTCGTGTAGCCTCAGGTGGCTCGACGCTAAACTTGGTTTTATAAAATCAGTCTTACGAAGTGATTTAATAAGAAGTATTCTCTGTCCAGCACAACTTACTGGAAGGACTGTGGAGGAGAAACTAGATTGAATACAATAAGAGCGATAAGAGAAATACTGACCCAGTTGGGAGCAGTGGTACATTTTTTGCATCAATTACTATGATGATGGTTGTTTTCTTGCATTGGTTTGCATTTTTTTTTTAAATAAATTTTTTGTTGATTCTATAAATTCAGGTGGAAAGATAACGCTGCACATATTTTAAAGCAAAGGTGTTGGGATAATGTGAATATCACTGTTATATAGCTATTGGAGAAAGCAAAATAACCTTAAAATTATAAAAAAAGACTGAAAAAAATGCTGAACAACTTTTTTTTAAAATTTAGCTTGAAGCAGCAAATGAAACAGGCATTTTCCAAATTTTTGGCAACGTTATCATGCAGACTGAGCTTACAAGCTATCTGAGAGCACATGCCAGGTGTTTAGCTGCGTCTGTGTGCTGCTAGCTCTATCGGCTACCGTTGGGCGGTGGCCGGCTTCAACATATCGCCCAACATTGATTCGGGCTCATTTGTAAATGCAAAAAATACTCTTGATTGGTGTTCAAAAATGAAGAATAAACTTATCGGGTTAGCTTAGGATCAAAGCCTGGCTGCTGAAATCTAGAGGAAGTTGTACTTTTACTCTTTAATGGGGGTGGGATGTCTAGTAAAGGGTGAAGTCGTCCTATGTTGAGAGAATGATGTAAGCGCCAGGACATCCAAGTATATGAATATGGATGTCTCGTCCATACAATGCTGTTTTCTGTGTTATCTAGTTTGGATCCATCTGTCTTTACATGCAGAGAAGTCAACTTGGCACCATAACAAACCCTTCATATCTCTGACATGCCTCTTAGGCTTTTTCACTGGATACCCACACAGACAGCTCATTGTTTCATGCATTTTTCCCCTCTCCCTTTTTTCATTTTGCCATGGAATGCCTGATGTGAGGACTAAAGAAGTCTTGCCGTGTTGAGCAATGTGGCAGCTCTGCTCTCTGGCTTGCCCCTTCCCCTAATTTAATTTTAGCTGCGCTGAAAATTGTTTGCGTCCCAAGCCGAACTGATAGGCCTCTGTTTCCAGAGAGCCGCTGCTGTCCAGGGCGCTGAAAACAGCCTTTGTGTGCCAGTAGCACAGCACCGAGGCTCCATAAAATATTTACAGGCTCACACCTGGTGTGAAACTACGAGAGAGAGGCCAGGGAATCAACAACACTGCCACCAAATAACTGTGAGGCCCCGGCACTATTAATATTCAAGTTAAACAAATAATCAAAGACTATCTCAAAGTTATTATTTGGTTGGGGGATTGCTTTATTCTTAACAGGTTTGAATTAAACACTTATACATCAGATAACACTTGAAATTAATGTCATGTTGTTTAAACATTGTGTTTTATCAGTCGCATGTCTAAATACAGAAGTAAAAGAAAGTTTTTCAGGCACCAGATGGGGTTAAGTTAAAGCTGTTAGATCTACTCCTAATTTTGGAAACTCCTTCAACCTCCCCTCTATACTGCATTGGATACGGGAGCGACATCTGTAACCCTCTGAAACCAACAGTTGACCAGCTGTGTGACAGTGAGAGTAGCTGGTAATATAGCCTACTTTTGGTTCTTTTTGTTTCCATATATTACTTATTACTGGAGTGTTATGTATATGAAAACCTCCTGAGAGGCCATTACTTGGAACTTTGTACAAGTGCTGTAACCTTTGTGATGGACATTTAGAAATAGAATTTCTCCAGCAGAACTATGGTTGTTTGCCGTTTTTATTCCACGAATGCCAATTTTTTTCACCAAACAATGCACCTTAACTCCAACTAGGACTAGGCCAATTAATCACATTTTATTTTCACATTACAATTGGCTTCCTGGGGTCCAACTATCATGGAAACAAGATTGATTACTCTCCTTCGTGAAGCCCGCCCTGTTGAGATTCACTTGAGCCAAGATGAAGGAAAGAGAGTCTTTGGTTATCAGAGCTGTTAGAAGATTAAAAAGTTGTATCAGTGTTTTTGAAGATGAACATAATCACTGCTGCTGTAGACCTTCTGTGGCTCGCAAGATGCAAGATTCACAGTAAAAAACACATCCTGGTTTTGGCCAAACTCCCATTTGTATCCTGGGAGTGTCCCACTGTCCATCTGTCCACAGTTCACATGCATTGCTACTCCTCCTACAGTATTGGGAAGGATTTAGTCAAACTTGCATGCAACAATCATCCGATGGGTCCTCATCCAGATTGGACTCTAGGTCAAGGTCATATATGTTGTTTTGAGATTATGTTTTTTTTTATACTACTAGGAAAAATCTGATGCCCAACAAATATGTTTCATGCAGCACTGTAATAAAATCATTTCCAGATTTTTTAAGCAGGGTTTAATTTTTCAGTCATCTTTGCATGCATAATTATACCCCAAAGGCCAATTAGGCAACAGAAAGAAACCCTTCATTATAATTTTCTTTTGTTCTGAGCAGCCTCACCTCCAATAGTTAAATCAAAGATTTACTGTAGCTTGTGTTATGCTAATAGTGGCTAACAGACTGGTAGATTATTAGCATCATGCAGATGTGTTGATGTTGATAAAAAAACAAAACAAAAAAAACTTCATCAAACAGCATAGTGTTATTTTTTTTTTTTAGGTTTTTTCAGTTTCACTATTTTAAAAACTTGTAATGAGTAAAAACTGTTACTCTTGTCTTTAGGTTTAAGTCTCTTTTAATATGCATACAAACTAAAGCAACTACCAGTCGTAGGTAGCATCAGTTCCACCTTGGCTGGTTGGATGTTTCACCTCACTTTGGTCTGAGGAGTACTTCTGACATGGCACTAGGGGGTTAAACATGAGAGTGTATGTGTCATGGGGGCACACTGTCACAACCTTACGCTGTCAAAAGACCTCAAAGAGCAACTAGAATTAATAATTCATCGATGAGGAAAGCAATTATACAGGGCCTTGCTTGCATCGGGGGTGGGGGGACCCTGGGGACTCTAATTGGCCCACCTGCTCTCTTTTCTCTAAGGGGTTGGTGAGGTGACTGGATGTAAGGGCGCTGTGTATATCCGCACTGTCTTTGTTTGGATGCCTCTGGCTCTGAGCTGTACACGTGGGGGGATGGCTTTTCTTGTTGGTGTGTTGGAAGCCATCTCTGACATCCCCATATTGATGGACCACACCCAAAACCAGAGGAAGGGCTTTCCAAGCGCTCCATGAAGCTTTATTCGTATTTTTATTGGTATTTTAGTAGTATTAGTAAAATGATTTTCCTAAACAGCAGATCCTTGTGTATATTAATAATAAGTTAAATGCGATGGTTTATTTCAAGGTGTTGGGTATGTTAATGCACTTTGACTACTTCTTGGGGCTGAGGTTTTAATTAATTAATGGCAGCAGGAAGCTGCAGATTAGTTAATAGCTCTAAACATAATTAAACTGGCATACACTTGAGTAGAAAACCTTTTTTTGGCTTCGTGTGGTCTTGCAGTAAACCCCTTTTCAGCGTCTGATGTGTGTCGGCCCACTGTCGGCTGGTCTTTCTCTCTGTCCGTCTGTCCCTTTCTCTCCTTTCTCCTTCCATCTCCATTTCTCCTTTGTGGAGAGGAATTCCAGGCTGTTGGCCCGCACAATTGCCCGTCCATTAGCATATGAAAGCAGCCGAGGGGCAGTGAGATGAGGCGGGAAAAAGGGAGGGAAGGGGAGTCATAAAACTTTCAAATCAGTTCCGAGCAGACTTCAGAACTTTAATCAGCCCCATGCTAGCACATGTGCCTCTGTGGCATGCATTTTCCTCGGGGAAATCTTTATGTTTGTTAATGAAGAAGCGCATAGTTGTCTGCTCATTTGGTTTGATGCTTGAGGTTTTACTCTTGAATTATGTTGAACTATTATGCTTGACAATTTGAGCATGTCAGTAAAAAAAAAAAAGAGAGAGAAACTTGTTTATCTGTTCAACTATGTTTTTTCAGCCTGAAATGTCCGAACACTCATGATGATATAGTCTGATCATGTGCTTGTCTCAGGCATAAAATCAGTCATTCGTAAGGATTTGATTCCTTGAACTTAGATCATAAGGTGGAGGATACATCTAATCACTTGTTTTCTGAGACTTTCTAGCATTCTGTCATCAACACTAGAAGAAGAAAATAATGTGAAAATATTGACATTTTCAGTATTTGATGATTTTTATATAATTTCTGTTTTTTGGAAGTGATACAGGTTTGATTGACAGAGAATCCATAAATCACTGGTGTGTGTCGGTCACCCTCTCCATGAAACCCTTGTTCCTCAGTGGCTCATTTAGCTAAGATGGATTGATGAATAACTTGAGGATTTTTTTTCCTCTTAGTAAGTCATTTAAAGAATTAAAACCTCCATCGTGGGGTATCTAGGGTTTCCAGCACCTGGGCTGCATTCAGTCTCAAGAAAAAAAAATAGGAAAACATTTAATTAAATTAAACAGCACTTAAGTTATACAAACAAGGCGCTACTGGGAGCTAATCCCCTTTACTTCTAGGTTAATATCTGTGGGTTTATATATATATGTGTGTGTATACGTCGCTGCCGATTGGGTAACACTTCTGACACTCCCATGAAAGAAGAAAAAAACAAATCCTCAAATCCTCCTGCACAGCATTGCAACACATTTGAAGGAAACATGTTGTTCAACCAAAGGTTTTTGGTTTGAATGTGCCCTTCTGTGGTGGACTGACTGTACTTGGTATTCATAATAACACTAAAAGAGAGGACGGGAGGGTTGTTGACATTACTGCTACACATAATTTTGTAAGAGTGGATTTTCATACTCATCCCCAGCAGAGAACATTTTTCATGGCTCTAACTGACTTAATGTTTATGAAAGGAGCTAGAAAAGGAAAAGATTCTGGTAGTAGGCTGTAGCAGCACTCAGGCAGAACTGTACAACAGAAAATGCTTTGTTTTTGTCTTATTAAACTGATATAAATGTCAATTCAGTTAATTTCAATTTTATTTTTTTATAGCACAATATCACAGCAACAGTCACCTCAAGGCGCTTTATACTAGCTAACTGTAAGTTAAAGACAGTACAAAAGTAGAGAGAAAACCCCAGCAATCAGATGACCACCTATGAGCAAGTACTTGGAGACAGTGAGAAGGAAAAACTCCCTTTTATAGGAAGAAACATCCAGCATATCCCGGCTCATGGAGGGGCAATCATCTTGTGGATGGAAGATAGGATAAAAGACACTATGGAAGACAACATCGTGTATTAAAGTGATGTGTTTAGCCTAGTGCAGTCCACATGCCACCATAGGAGTCTCTGCTGGGGTTTCAATAGTCCGCTGAGCTCAGTGAGCTGTGAAAGATGTTGACTTGAAGTGGTAAACATGTTGCTTTTTCTGTTTGATAAAGGTGAGCAAGCTGAAACTGACAGTTTTGTGCTGTGAAAAGGTTAGGGCTAAAAGGGTAATATTTCAAACTATTGCTTAAATAAATAATTAATCAACAGTAAGTGCTGCTCAACAAGTGGTAGTGGACATTTCCAGTAAAAAAATTGATTTTCACTGAAAACTATTCAGCTATTCTTCGAAGCTTACCTCCAACACCAAACTGCTCACTTTTAGTTTTGGACCACATTGGGCGTACTGAGGCATGAAACCATTAGGCAATGCCTCCCACTGAGACAGGTTAATGTTTACATACTAGAAATATAAGCCACTTTTGGCTGTTTCCTTATTCACAAGGGGTTGCCATAGCAGGTAGCTCTGGGTGTGTGATTTAGGAGAGGATGCCCTTCCTGAAACAACCCCAAAGGGATACGTGTCTCCTCCCAGAACTGAAGCGAGGATCTTTTGCTTGTTAGGCAAATGTGTAAACCACTATACTATGGAGCCACTTGGTTAATGTTTACATGCAAAGGGCACTGCTTGTAACAAAACCCTGTGTGTGAAGATAGTTTATCTATGGGTGCATGAACCTTGGAGATGACACTAGAAGCATTTTAACAGGGTTTTGTTACAAGCAGTGCTCGCTGGAGGCACACAATTGTGCTCATTTGAGCACAAAACACAGCTAAACAGCCTAGCAACATCAAATCATTCCTAAAGTAACAGAATATCATGAATCGACTTATACTTTTTTTGTTCTCGCCCAAAATTAGGTCACGTCTGATACCTAGAAAGGAAACATTTGCATCCTTTGGTGTTACTCCTGCTGCATCAAACTGCCGCAAATTTGGTTTTGAGTCCTCAGCAGCTGTAGTGAAAAGCGGCGTGAACAGAATGCTGATTCACCCCTTACTGCCACAATAACCCCCTCACTCACTCCCCCTCCGCACGCAACCACACAGACGCATAATCCTGCCGACATATGTACTTAGTGCTGCCGTAAATACAAACAGGGATGCTGTTTCTACGGGTCTCTGTGGAGCTGAAAAAAATCAGCAAAACCAGCAAACGCCTCATCCTTGAAAGCGTAGACCCCTTTCTTCTTTTGAGTTTAATCAAGAGCAACAGTCTCCTAGAGGCAGAGTGCAGGATGTGAATAGGACGTGTCTGGATGCTGCTAAGACTCCTTGGCTTGGGTGAAAAACCTGCTTGGACAAGATGCAGCTCTCTTTGGTGCAATGCAGACAGGGCTGGGAGGAGCGTCGCCAGTGGGTGGAGCTGTGTGAGCATGCATGTATGTGCGATCGTGTGATTGTGAGAAGGTGTTGTTTTGTTTACACACTGCACACTGGCCTTTTTGCCCGCCCCTCAGGATGTGTTGAGGTGATGTTGTTAATATCACCCATATGATGGAGAAGAAATGCTGATTATACTGATTTTTATTTGTGTGGGTTTGTTTTCTGTAAATGCACACTGTATATTTAAACTCAGGCAGCCCGCTAAGAGCAGTTACGTCATACAAGACGGGCAGAGGAAGAGTGATAATCCATCTGACAGAGAATCTATAGATCACTGGTGTGTGTCGGTCACCCTCTCCATGAAACCCTTGTTCCTCAGTGGCTGATTTAGCTGAGATGGATAAATGAATAAGTTGAGATGATTTTTTCCCCTCTCAGTATGTAATTTAAAGCATCAAAACCCCAACCATGTCCTCCTTCTCTCCTCTTCCATAAAATGGTGAGCCCAGCATATTTTTGTGTTTTCCTCACACAACCCTGAGGCATCACAGTAAACGAAGCGCTAATTGGCTGCCGGTCCAAAGCCAGAGCACGTGATTGGCAGGCAGCACAAACAGTGCAGGCTTTACAGTGATAATGATGCCCTCTGTCCCCTATCACTCAGCCTGTGAGCACAGCTTTGTTCTCATGCTGATGAGATGATACTGCATTAGCATTCAGAGCACTTCCACACCTATGGTCCTTTGATAGCATGTCAGAGATTGGCTGATCCCTGATTTATTAATCAGCAGTGATGAATTGCAACCAAAACCAATTTGACAGTGTCATAGGGGAGGTCACAAGAGGAAGATGGGGCTAAATTTGCTATTTTTTGGCAGTCTGAAATCTATTTCACTGCCATTGTTTGTCTTCATCGCGCAAACGACATCCATCTGTTTCTCGCTCTGTGTTTTCTTTTCTTTTCTTTTTTTTTTTTAAAAGAGGCCTGTGCATGCCAGAGAGGGTGGCTCACTGGTTGACTATGTGTTTACTGTGGTGATGGAGAATGCAGTGGACACTCCCGCTCTGTAATATGGGGCCCACAGATGATTGGAAAACCATCCGATGCGAGCAGACAAAAGGAATGGAAGTGCAAAGGGAAAGAGACACAAAATTAGAGACTGAGATCTAAAGTTGCTGTCAGGAGCAGCGAGAAGGGGCAACAATACAGGACCAGAGATGGAGTGAAAGAGATGAGGAGCAGGAGGCTTTATCATTTCCAGCTGGGCCCGGGTGTGGCCATCATGGCCCGGAGACCTGCTGCGTTTACTTCTGCTCCTTCACAGTCCCTGATCCATCTGCCAAATGGCTTCTCTGTGTGTTGTTTTGTTGCTGCAGATGATCCTGCATGTGTTTGACCTAATAGTGATTTAATTCCGCTGTTGTGTGACGTTATTTCTCATTGAAATTGTTCAATTTTAGGGATTTACGTGCAGATTGTAAACGTGCAGCAGCAGTGTTTGGCTGCAGTCGGTGCAGGTTCCTTGACAGAGTGATTTGTTGAAATGCACGGAAACCCAGGAACTCCAGATATGTGTCTGCAGCCTGTAAATCAAACTAGATGCTGCTGCGACATGTTTTATTATTTGTTCAGGGTCAGCTGAGGTAAAAACTGACAAGGCTGCAACTTAGTCAGCACTTCCTGTCCTGTCAGGTTACTGTGTATTCTCATTGTCATCACTGTTGTCTTGTCTTTCATGACAGGTTGAAAGACTATTATATGTACATGAATACTGTACATTGTATACGAGGTAGGGTTTTCCCACCCATACAGTTTACTTAGCCAGGCTTTTGAGGTATATTAATGGCTGCCTAAATAGATTTTGCAAGTCACTTTGTTGTGATTTGGCCCTATATAAATAAAATTGAATCGAAATTGAATTGAATTGAAAAAAATGTAAGCATCTCAGTGTCTTGTTCAGAAGTGAAGGGAAACTGACAAGTGGATTGGTGCAGTGTAAGTTGTGTGCCTTTTTGTTGGGGTGGGGAGAGAGCTGAGTGCAAAAGGCAAACTGTTAATTTACTGGTTAATCTGAGTTGCTATCCTCACCTGTGGCTACGAGCTCTGGTAGTCACTAGAAGGATGAGTTTGTGGGTAGAAGATGCAGAAATAAGCTTTCTTTTAAGCACAATGTAAGTCTTCCTCAGAGTTAGGTTGAAGAGACTCAGAATACAGCTGCTAGTCCTCGACATCAACATGAGCCAGTTTAGGTGGTTCAGGCATCTGATTAGGATGTGTCCTGGAAAACCCTGGACCTGAGTGAGGCATTTTATGTCTCTGTTGGCTTGGGAATGCCTCTATGTCTCCTCTGAGGAGGTGGAGGCGGCCATGGAGAGGGAGACCTGGGCTTTTCTGCTTAGACTGCTCCCCCCTGTAACCTGGACCAGGTAAGTGGTAGAAAATGGATAGATGGGTAAATTTTAGCATTTTAAATAAATTTTCCATTTGGTCCAAAAGAGTGACCCACATTTCAGTTGCTCCTAAATGTTAACCAGGTAGCACCTGCTAGCAGCCTGACCTGGTTGCTGTTTTACTGGGTTCCTTGATGTTGGTAGTAACAGTCATTTTCTTAAAGTATCTTGATCCTGGTTGCATGAACTCCTACTCCAGTGTCATGGAGTGCAGCTGGTGAGAGCGATCCTCAGTTTGCTCTGGAGTCTCTTTAACCATAGCATGCAAAAATCAAATAGGATTTTGCATTTCACATCACATTTTTCTTTTCCTTTTTTGTTGTTTATGTTATACATTAAGCAGACCCCTCTTATTTACGCTGGCATGCTTTTGCTTCTCACTCAGCAGCCAGACCCTGAACTTCAACAGGTAACAAACTGATGAACAATCAGGCTGCAGCCTCTATTTCCACCTATTCATGTTTCTAAAGTCGAATCATTGTGGCGATTGCTTTAAAGTCTCTCTGTGCTGGTTTTCATTTTTGCTTTTTGCTGTTGTCTTTGGGTTCTTACCAAAGTACCAGGACAAAGATCATATGCATGTCCTCATTAGCATAGGGATTTATGTTGATTTGTGGAACTGTAGCCTAGATGTTTATATTGTTAAATGGTAATTGTGAGACGATGCTTTTTGTGTCATTTTATGGAGAAACATGAAAGTAACATAACTTTTGCATTACTTTCAAGAAAATCGTTCTGTGTAATGTGCATAATACATTATTTAATGTAATGACCACAACACTGATCACAACAAACAGGGAAAATAACTCCAACTTGCCCAAACCATTATTTTTTAATGGTTTATTATTATTATTAGTATTATTATTTTTTACCACAGAGTCAGCATTTAATTAAACATTTTCCAATTTTATTTATATAGCATAAAATCACAATACCAGTTTCCTCTAGGTGCTTTATATTGGAAGGTAAAGACCGTACAATAATATAAAGAAAAGAGAGAAAACCCCCTATGATGACCCCCTATGATAAAGCGCTTTGGCAACAGTGGGAAGGAAAAACTCCCTTTTAACAGGAAGAATAGCTCTGTTTTATGTTGTTATGATATATGCTTTATTCAGTATTTAATATTTAATTTAAAAATGCATGATTGGGCTTCATCCTGCTACCATAAATGAAATTTTAATCTATGTGAAACACTGATGAGGAATGTTTTCATTAGAGTGAAACATGCTTTGGTTTTCTGTTTTCCAGTTTCCAGAAAAGTAAAGAAACACCTGCAGCTTCATTGTTTCATTATTCACTGATAATTGTGTGGAGACACTGTGTACAGATAGGATGGAAAAAAATCCAAACAGTTACGGGAAGAAAACAGGCAGCCAGATGGACGGTAAAAAAACCCCATTAGCGAAAAACATGGCTTGAATTGACTTATATTAGGCAAACTAAATTAGAAAGCATGGATTCAATTAAATATCATAATGGCAGACTTAAAACAGTTGCTTTTGTGATCACTTTGATGGATGGCCTGTGACAGAGGGCTGTGGGGTGGTCAGTTTTGGTGCTCTGTGGAGGATTCACTTTTAGTGAGATAATGAAAGTGTCGCTGACAAGTCGTACAGCCACAGCGGTTATGAAAACACCGCTTTTAAACCAAAGTATTCGTCTCTCACCGCACAATCCTCCTCTGGCAGCCTTTTGGTGCAGATCTCGGTCGTGTGGTTTTTCCTCCTCTCTCATCGCTTCATTATTCAATTAAGCCGTAAAACACATGTTAAGCTTGACATTAACCGCATGGAGGAGCCCCTATTGGGACGAGAGCAGTAAAGCTCAACCGTGGGCTCTTATATCATGCTCTAGCGGGTGCCATGAGACTCTCGGCCTGGTTTCCATTTCGACTAGGGTGATGCTGCTCAACGGGTGCTGCTAGTAAATGCTCGTGGCTTGAAGGGTGTAGAAAGCCAGGTTGGCAGGTCTGGGGTGGATGAGGAGCAGATGGTTAGGTAGAAAAAGTGAAGGCAGAGGCAGGAAAAACACTTCAGTCTATGTGGAAGGAGACTTTTAGTTTCTGTTGATGGAGGTCAATGGGCATAATCCTAAACACTGGATGTGCAGGAGCCATTATGTGTAGGCTAACAGGGTCAAGGAACAGTAAGGCACAGAGCTGTGATTCTGGTGCAGAGATGCTCCCATTCAGCCAGCCCATCAGTCCCAGAGGGGCATCCATCCATCAGCTGAGCTCAGGGCCCCTTCGTCTCAGATTTGATTGATTGCTGTTGACTGGCACTAATGGACGCAAGGCTGCTCACAGATGTGTGATTCAAATGCTCTAATGGATGCATAGACACACAGAGAGCACATTGAATATCCCATACACATTTTTATGAATTTACACACCTCTTAGACACACTTACTCTGGGCCTTTTCTACAGTCTCCACATTCCACTGGCCGTATCTCACTGAAGGCCCCAACTGCTTTTAATCAGCCAGGTCACGAGGCACTCCAGATGGGCCTCAGCGTTGGGTGGGACCGCCGCGGACGTGGTGGAGAAGCAGGAGGAGGGGGGGGGGTTCAGCTCGTAATAGTCAACATACTTCAGCCCCCTCTCCTCTCTCCTCAACATCCCCTCCCGTCCTGTATTGCGTCACCCTCCTCAGAGACCTGTGTTGGACAGCACGCACTACACTGGCCCTACGGTCTTCAGCTCATGTATTTCTAAGGCTCACACTTTTCCAGCGGTTTAAAAGCAAACATTTTCCATCATCAGACTGCATGTTCCGAGTGTTTTGAAAGGAGCACTGTGTGCCTTTGGAGAACATCATCACAGGATTTGCTTTTATAGCCTCAGCAATGATGTAGGTGTACATTGAAATGCAGTTGCTGAGTTCAATGAGTGCAGAATATCTTGATTTTGAAGACAGAATATGTGCAGAATGTGGCTTGAGTCTCTTTAGTCCAGGAATCCGTGTAGAAATGTGGTCTTGTGGATGCTTTGCGTCCTTCTTTTGCTCAATATCAAATAAAGTTTTGTCTGTCTCTTTTTTTCTTTGCACAGTCGAGGAGCGTATCAGGTCACATTTCACTGCGTGTTATACCTGTATAACCATGCACGTGACAAATAAAGAATCTTGAGTCTTCAATTGAATGAATGTCAAAGGAAGAAGTTGGCTAAGGAAATTTTGTGAAGCAAAGTGCAGATCAGTAGCCAAAAAGTGGCTGAATGAACGATTCTACTGGCAGGTGTAATATTCACTTTCCGCCTAGCAGACGAGCCATAACGACATACAGCAAGCACGCAAACACAGTGAGTAATTTTATCCATTCAGTTGGTTAACTACCACAAAAGCTGGTCTTTGTCAGCGTATCATTATGCGGTCCAGGGCTTTGATTCGCTCCGAGTTCAGTTGTGCTTTGGCACTGTTTATGACTGTTACCTGGATACTGTAGTACTAATCTCCCATTTCCTCTCTCCCTTGATGTTGAGGTGTCACGTTACGGGGACTGTTGTTGTCTCATTCTCAGCTCAGGCCTGTCGGGCTGATACTCGTGCAGGCCTATCGGGCTGAAGATGTGCACTCTGGCTGAAGGTCACAACACATCCGCGCTACAGGAAACGTCTGGGATGGTCACACACACAGGTTGTTCCTCAAAGCTCACCCCAAGCAGAGCAGTTCATAACCTCATACAGAGAATGTGGGTTAAATTTACAAAATGTGGTGTGACACTGAGCTCAGTAGCAGTGATTGTTACCCTTCACCAACTTTGTCACTGATATTTCCCAATTTTCACACGCCTTCAGTGGTTTAAAAAATGTCTGAGGGATTAGGATTAGTCTTTGTTATGTTTTTTGAGGGACAGAGCATGCAATGTTTTTATTTTCCTGGCCTAAAATAGACCTTTTTATGTAGTCGGGTCACTATACAAATATGCGTGAATCGTCCATGTGTGATTAAAGCAGTCATTCAGCATTTTATTTTAAGCTTGAGTAAAGGTGATGTTTTGATCATTAGCTATTGTCTGCAAACGAGGCTTTGGGAGTTCAAAGTGGTATTTTCCCGGCAAGTGACAAAGCCGTGTGGCTATTGTATAATTAGGGCAGATGCAAACAGGGAAGTCCATTTACGCAGAAATGCAGAATGTTAAAAAAACCCCAAAACATCCCACTTCCAACCTTGAACATAATTGTTTTCTTACCTTATTTAAACATAATAATTATGATGGTGCAAAAGAACATCTAACCTTGTGTCATAAAGTAATGCAGTACTTGTTCACTCTCTGGCCCCTTGATTGGAGAATGGCTGCTTCAGCTTTTGCAGCCAGTTTATTGCAGTAAAGTCCTGAGGCAGCAACGCAGGGCTATAAAGTGTCTCCTGCCACTATTCCTGATGTGATTGGTGGAACATTCCTGTCAATGGGATTGACTGGGCGAGGTTTACTCTGTTTAGCAGCTGATCTTGGCTCTCCTAAATGGATTAGGAGTTGTTGTGCGTACAGAGTAGATGTTAGGTATTCTTTGACGGCTGATACTGTTACTTAAAGTTATCTGTGGCTGTATTGCTGCCAGTCTTGTCTCACTCTTACCTGCTCGATTGGTCCATGCCAATTTAGATGTCCAAGGTGCTAAATTAATGAGGTCTGGATTTAGCTGAACCCCTGCTGCTTTGCCTTTTTTTTGTCTTTGCACTTCTTCCTTGAGAGCTATTTAATTGTAGCTTTTTGCTTTTACAGCAATCCACAGCCCTCTTAGTATCACTACGTGGCAGTTTCCTACTATAAACACGTTAAGGGTACCATTGCTACGTTTTGAACTACTTTCTCTGCTTTTCCCTCTTTTTTTTCCTCCAAAGATTAACCTTAGATTTTTTTCTCATGTCAGTTTAGATGGATTAAGCTTCCCTTAAGCTTTTTTGCATTTGCATTAATGTAAAAAATAACCTCCAGACAGGAGACTACCACAACAATGACCTGTTTAAGTTGTCGTTTAAGTATCAAAACACTGTAGGTTTGTGAAATAAACAAAGACTGTCTGAAGCCTTCCCACCTCGCTTGACTCGGTGCCTTTGTCTCTTGCCGTCTCCACTAAGACTAAGTGTCTTGTGTGCTGCTCTCCTATAACCCTTGACCTTTAGCCTTAACCTTGAAACCTTACACCATTTTACATGCCAGTGAAAGCTCAGTGTGTTTGTGTATGTCAGTGTGTTCGGCACTGTTTTCTCTTTAGTTTTTATATGTGTGAAAGCTGCACAAAAGTCCTCTCTGTCTCCTGTAGAAATCACCCGCCAGCAGATTAGAAACAGATTTAATACTTAATCACTTAACCACCATCACTGACTTCTTCTTGTACATACAAACACACCCATACACACACATACACACAAACCCTCTCCCTCCTCCCATGGTGGTGGCACAAGCAAGTGGCAGTCAGAGTGGTTTGCTTGTGAAGCCATCTGGCCTTCAATCTGGACATGCAGTAGCACCAACAGCCCTTTCTCTTTCCCTTTTACAGTAGCACATAAGCTCACACATGTGCCTTATCCCAGTATAAACAATAGATGCTGCTGAGTCACAGTTTTTGATACCTTTTATTCATGTGGACATGCAATTGTTTGTATTGTTGGGCCCCTCTTTTATATTCTTGAGTTTTGTTTTCCTTCCACTAATTCTGCTAGCCTGCTAGTCCTTTTTTTCCAGGAATGGTTTTTGCTCATTTGTATATATTTGTAAACATTATTTATGCATGCTATGTTTGGTTGAATATTTTATGGTTGCTGCGAACCGAGTTTTCTTTGAGGGGAGATAGTTAATAAGCACAAAGGAGACTCTCCCTGAACTGGTTGTAAATACTAAGGATGTTGACACAAGAAGAACGCAGCTGAAATAATGATGCTCACAAATAAATTAACCAAAATGCAGCAGAGTAACAAGCAGTGATTTATTTTAATTCATGTTTAGATTGTATATTAATGCTTAGGTCGTGTGGACAGCCCCAAGTGGGGAGTAAGGAAATTTGTGACAGTGAGACAGAAAATTTCAATTTAAAGTTCTACGACTGTGCATGGCAGCTGGCACATATGTTAACAATTACTGTTGATCCACACTTTCTTCCTCAGTCGTTCTGGTTAGCAGTCACACTTCAGATCCTTTAGATAATCTGAGTATGAGCCAACAGTTGAGGACTCTGAGCACAACTGTCAGAGCAGCCGGATGTTTTCCTCTAAAGTTTAGTAAAGTGAGTATAAAATTGACATCTCATTTTATGCCACAAGAAAATTGTAACAAGCTTAACAGGCTACAAACCACAATTTGCTAAGAGAACATCCTGAAAGCTTTTGTGATCCAGGCTCCTCTACGTGGCCATGTTGAAGGGATTTTACAAAGCTTCTTCAGGACCTTGAGTTGTTTGATCAGTGTGATATGTCCAAATTATTATAGAAAATGTGCAGCGTTGTTCCTTTATTTCATAAACGGCTACATTCATTATTTTAGCAGAGAAGGAGTCACGGTTAGAAGATAAGCCTTGTATCAAAGTGCAGGTAGAAATGAGATAACTTGCTTCAAGACTCTCAAAAATGTACCAAAAACTGACTTATTCAGTTCAGTTGAATAAGTTTAAATAATTCCAAATTCAATTAAAAGTAGTGCTGTCAGCGTTAATCTCATTAAAATTATGTTAACGCCATAAC
>NW_005187438.1:3394284-3401334 GCF_000239375.1 Pundamilia nyererei | reverse complement strand
TATCACTCCATTTATATTTCCAAATGACACTAGGTTAATTCAGTCTGTTCTCTCCTGCTTTCTCCCTCCTAGCAGGAGGCAGTTTATCCAGCCTGTCAAATTCATAGACTTCACAACTGCTGGCATGCAATGCTCTTTGGGTTCACACAACCTGTGACCAACACATCAAACATAAACCATTGCCATGTGGCTGTTCCTAATTTGCAACAACATATGTGGTAATGCAAATACAAAGTGATCAATTAACCCCAGCAGCGCTTTGTCTAACAATGTTTCTGGTGCTGATGCAGCTTTACGTCTTGTGCCATTAAGGAGACAAAAAGCTGCTGGGGCTGCTGCTTTTTTCCACAGTCGATTATTCATTTTCACCATCAAATACTGAATTTGTTTTAATATTTGATTATATAATTGAATCTGGAATATTTGTTGCTTTAATGTTGATCCGTCATAAATCAGACCCGGATAATATGCCACCCAGCGAGCTGAGAAGTAATACCCGAACCCAATCAGCTATTAATACATATATGTTTTCTCATAAAGCTGAAATTAGACAGTGTAATTCTGTCCCAGAGATCCTGTTTGTTTGTTTGTTTGTTTTATTTTTACATATTACATCACATCTTCATAATGGCACAGGCTCATGTGCTGTGTCGGACTGTTACTATGCAACAACTGTGGTTTTGCAGAGCGGTCATTTTGATTGAATGCAACATGATGTCACTGAGTGACTTGCTGGGCGTGCATGTCAACGTTTAAACTGATGAAGCTTCTGCGGCTAAACTCGGCGGTCTGATGAAGTGCAGCAAAGGGCGTCGGGAGAAGAGGGGGAGTTTAGAGGACACGCCCGTTGGCAGAAAAATGAGGGATGAAAGGAAGTGGATGAAGGAGGAGGGGAGATCTGCAGTACTGTATGTTCTCCAAGTCAGGCCATGTGTATGCAGGGAAAGCACCATGGTGTTTTCCAAGGACCATCATTCCTTTCTCACACACTCTGGGCTTCCACACTCAGAGTGCTCATTTTCTTTAACTCTTCCTCTCTGTTTCTCTCATATTCCGTCTCACTATTCTCCATCACACAGTCCCTCGCTTCCTGGGTCTTAATAGTGGTGTAATTTACAGCTCTTGGTCAGACCAGCACTGTGTGTGTGTGTGTGTGTGTTTTAAAGGGCGTGTCCCACAGCCCTCATCAGTGTTGGCTCGAGTGCAGAGTGCCTCTTGTCATAACCAGTACCAGATCTGTCACATACCAGATCTGTTACAGTCCACTAAATGCAGAAATGCATTACAGATTATCTTTTATATGTTGGCGTTAGCATTAGCCAAATACCCATAAATGTTTTGTTACCAGGACTCATCTATTAGTGAAAAGAAGGCCCTCAGCTGTTATTTTCATTATTATGTAATGAATTCAATGTTAAATTACTAAAATTACAGGGCATCAGGGCTGGGTATTAATATTATTTAAATCTCAAGTATGATTTTGGTTTCCAGTGATTATGAAAACACGATAATTGAGATAAAATGAACTAATTTCTGTTATAAAGTTCTCATTTTGCCTGGTGTTATAATTCAAGCACACGCCTTTAGTTTACAGAGGTATGCTTTCACCCCACCCTAACAGCCCGAACTCACCGTCTCAGCTGAAGCCAAAATTATGGAAATTCAACCTTTAGTCAATGTGGTCTGTCTAGCGCCATGTAGGTGAACCTATGGAAAGCTGTCTTAGTCTCCAATCACCAATGGTTTCTGCTGTCAGTTGGCCTACAGTTTTGGCTCTTCATTGCTCTACTGGTTGCTGCTGCCTGCGAGTCTTTTTGCACCCATCTGAACCTGCAGACTTCCTGCAATGGCGCCTCGGGCTATACAGTCCTCGCAGCAGGAACAGTGAGGCATTTTATTTGATAAAATTGGAATTAATGACTAATTTTCACATTTTATAAACCCATCCAGTGGGCTGGATCAAACCTTTAGCAGGCCACTTTGACGATCCTCCTTTAGCAAGTGAATTGAAATTGTATTTGTAACTACATGTTAAACACGTCATAGTTGGTTACATTTCAAAGAAAACATGAAAAATTCATATTAGGAAGGCAAAAGCCTGAAAAGTAGTGATACAATCCTGAAAGCAGGCTCACTCCTGTTCTGCAGAGCTGTGTGTCAGTCCTCTCTAAAGTAGATGACTCTCAGCAGTAATAATTGCAATCAAGAGAATATTTACTGCTGCTTTCAGCAATGTGCTGCACGTGACAGAAGTAAACATGAGACATTGCCAGACAAGCTGAAAGTGTTCATATCAAGATGAATATTTCATATTCTGTTATGTAGTAAAGGGTATTTTTAGAGCTTGATAGCATCTCTCCAGTAGCTTATGAATTTTGAATGGCAGCTTTGAATATTTCACCAGTCGACTAGAATAGCCGGGGCTGGATGCAAGATATGACAGGCTGGGTATTTACTGAGTGGTGCAGTGACAGGTGATCGCGTGCTTCATTCTGCCTTGTCTTTTTATTAATGGTTGTCTTCTCCAATCATTCACTAATCGTCTTCCTGTCGCAGTTAAGTGTTGTTTTGATGGCATCACATGATATGATTTGCTCTAAATTAAATAACAGATGAGTTGTAGATTAAATGTAAAGCATGTGATTAGAGCTGAAAAGAATATCAAATTTATTAATTAGCCAATCAACAAGAAAAACTATTTGGCAACTTTTCAGTTACCAGTATTTGTTGTAGTGATTTTAACAAATAAAAAAGTAAAATATTCTCTGGCTCTAGTGTCTTTGGATGTGAGGATTTGATGTTACTTGATGTTACTTAGTAAGGATGGTCTGAATTAGGTATGCACCAATCAGGTCCAATCAGTTCTGGGCTTATATGAATAGTGATTAAAATGGTAATTTGGTTGGTTAGTGCTGCACATTATTTTTTTTACATTGCTTAATCTCTCAAATTGTGCCAGGATAACAAAACAAATCTTCAATGTGCATCCATTCTGAAGTATTTCAGCTCTTCATTGTGCCATAAAATTGATAATATTAGCTAAATACACTCACACTTTGTTAGGCATACCTTTCTAATTCCAGCTTGGATCCTCGTTTGCCTCTTGAATTGCCTCAGTTCTTCTTTGTATAAGTTCAACATGGTGCTGGAAAGATTCCTGAGAGATTTTGGTTTGTACATATGATAGCTTCAAACAGTTGCTGAAGATTTGTCAGCTCCACATTCATGATGCCAATCTCCTGGTCCACCATATCCCAAAGGTGCTCTTTTTTCACACCATTAACTGTAAACCCCAGAGATGATTATGTGGGAAAATCCAGGTAGTTCAGCAGTTTCTGAAATACTCAGACCAGCCTGTCTGACACCAACAAACCAATGCCATTTGACAGTTAACATTTGAATTGTTATACCTAATAAAGTAGCCAGTGACTATAGGTTGATAGTCATTATTTCATTTCCTATAGTAATGACAAACAAACATGTGAAACAGGGTTTTGAAATCCCAATAATCCTTCATTTAATTATTAAAGTAGTTTTAAAAAGGTGCTAAGTCGGACATTCTGCTCCCATTCTCACAGGCCGTCATCAGCCCCTGTTAATCCTACATGGTTTATGTGTCATTATACGCCGCTTGAACTTCTGCTGCACCAGTTAAACCACAGTGACAGCCTGCACTACATTATCTTTGCTTTAATGAATCAACATTTTATTAAATGAAGTTTCTTTATGCTGAGCCAAGTGTGTCTGCCTGGCTGGGCGCTGTTCTCCATGTGTTGTCACCCATTACACCATCATTATGCATCCATCAGGCATGCGTCTGGAATGAGTGGACCCTCCACTCCTATCCTCCCTCCAGCAATGTAGCCTCAAACCTCAGCTATTGAAATTCCAAGATCAGCTTACACCGTTGCTATATGCTCTCTTTATGAAGCGCACGGTGGCAAATAGGAGTAATACAACTTCTCAAAGGAGCCTTTCAGACGACTCCAAAGCCAGAGTTTACATTCAGGGTGGACAGCTTAGCCTATGTACCATATTCCCACATTTCTGACTCAGGTGTTTGTCCGCACGTGCCAGTGACTGATTGATGATGTCTGCGCTCAGTTTCCACATGCGGGTGGTTTATGGCATTCTGGATGAATAGTGGAATCTTATGTACGGTGAATCCTGTTTCATTTTCATCGGGTTTTTTTGGTTTCTGAAGCCTAAACAGACCCTATAGAACCACATTTAATCACAAATCCTGTGTATGATGTGTTAAATCTGACCCAGTCACATCAAACTGCTCCCACAGTTAATCCCTGGTAGCATCTGCTACTGCTGTAGAGTCATTCACACCATTGCCATGCTACATGGTTAAAAATATATTGCTTCAATGAGATTTCTTCATGTCAGGTTCATCAGTACTGGTTGCAGTTGTACTGGAAATGGAACAAAGCAGATATGTGTGAAGTAGTGCATTATTCTGCATTATCCATCCATAATCTATATCCTCTTTGCCCTCCAGTGGGTCACGGGGGGGTTAGTAGAAATCCCAGGTGACATTGGAAGAGAGTTTAAAGTCACCAATAATTTTGTGTAGGTATTTATTTATTTATTTTAAGGAATTTTGAGAATCACGTGGTTTGAGGACCATCTGTCCCAAAATCAGTGACAGAACGGTCGTTGTTAAGGAATAACAGGACAAACTGGGTTGACTGTGAATAAACATCCAGTCTTCTCACAATTCACTTTTTAGTTCTTTAGAAGCAAATGTCAGCTGCATGTTATGGATTTTTTGCAAGCAATTTGAACAGCTGCAACTTGTGAATGTTTAGCGGCTCTGCATGATTATTTATCACTGCAAACAAATTCTGCACATTCATCTGCAACTGGAAGCTTTTTGCTTTCTGTCTGAAGTCCTCGAGTAGTATGAGTTCTGTTCAACACTTGGATTTGAGTAGATTTTCTTTGCACAAATGAAAACTTATGATGGTTTAGCTCTTTATTAGCCCATTAATAGTTTTTGGCTACACAGAAAGTCTTGAAAAATTGACCAGTGTCCACAGAGGCTAGCCAACGGGTCCCATGTTGCTTGAAACAGCTGATCTGTCTGATCATTTTAACGCTTTTTTGTTATTATCCGAACTCGTTAAGATCATCACCTTGGTGCTCAACTCGTATTCTGTAAATCTGGATAGTCCTAGACTGAAAAAAGCAATAGTATAGTGTCAAGAGTTGAGAAACCCACTCTTTTATTCTTTGCAGGTAGTCAGCCTTAAAATCTTTATGATAATGCAACACAAAAACAGGGTTGTCAGAATCTGTAGATTGTTACTTTCTGGGATCTTATTATTGCGGTGTTGTGTATGACTTTCAGCTGGAGCTAAGAGGCTCAGAAGAGAGCTTGAGGCACACATTGTCTGTTTCAGCTGTGTCTAATTGGTAGATATGTGTGTCCTTCTGCATTTTGTGTGAAGCTTGTAGTGATTACTGTGTGCCTGTCTGATAAATTATTAAGTTATAACCAGTCAACCTTCTCGTTCCAGTCCCTTTAACTGGTGAGCTCCACAAACCCAGTGGAAAACACCCAGTGGTCTACCCATCTGCTTGTCTTTATTGCTTTATAGCTTTTAATGCAACCAAGTGACATGACTGAAACACATATCCTGATTGCCCTGATTTTCCTAAAAAATAAAAAGTATATAGCTTGATTGTGTCTTACACGCTTGAGGTTACATAATCATTTACAAACATGGAATTCAGAAGAGCCAAAAATAGGGACATAAGTCTGAGATGTCTGAGAGTTAAGCAGGGCCATGTCAGACCTGCTTTGTTTGCATAGTAGCGGCGGCGGGTAAGATGATGCATGTTGACCCAGTGAGGCGGACTTCAAACAAAGGTTTATCGCACATCTCTGTCAGTCCGACAGGAGCATTGCTGTGTCTTCATTAATGCTCTGAGATGATCTGGGCCTCTTTGTCATCTCACCTCTCCTGAACCATATGGTTTCTCCCTGAGGGAAACTGCCTGAGTGAGAAGGAGAGATGCAATAATTAAACATCGGCAGCGATTTTTCTTTTTCATTCGAGAGGTGTGTTTTGGGCTGTCATCAGAAACATATTTGCTGCTTTTCTTTCTGTGTGAGAGCAGCTGCTGAGGAGTGAATGTGCAGACTACTGAATGCTTGATTGGCAGAAGCATTTGTCTGAAGGTGCCTGGGGACAATTGTCCAGATCAAGCAGGGCTCCTTCACAGGGGAGCTTGCTAATACACCAAGCGTATGCAAACCCCCACACCCACACCCCTGCCACCCTCCTCCTCCTCCTCCTGGACCCAGGCTTTTGTCTTCAACTGTTAGTTTTTCCGTGAGTGTCCAACACATACTTCTCACTGCAGCCGACCTGAAGGAAATCCCCTCTGTTTTTTTTTTTCTTTCCTGGAAGTTTGAGGCTGTCATGCAATTTCTTCTCTGCTCCACACAGATGGTCTCCATAGCAAACTGTGGATTTTGATAATTGTTTTTGCCAGTGGAAGAGAAGCAATGCACTGGTTCATAAATATGTCGTGGGCATGACTCACAGGGACTTGGACTGGTAGATTCTGAGATGTTGCATCATGGCTTATGTTTGAGTTGGATGCTTTTTAACATGAAAAGAAAGAAAGCTTGTGCTAACATCCTCCTCATGACCAAAGCATGCATGAGAAAAGTCCGCTGTTGTGTTGGTAGAGGATTTTTTTAGCTTGAGGCTTTTGACTTTTGAAAATCGATTGCAAATGTATCAGCTTTTTAGCAGTCATGGACATGAATTGCCAGGTATTTATCATGTCAGTAAGCTCAAATTCACACGTAATGTTTTTTGATAGGAAGTAGGTAGAAGTGAGGCGTTACCATGGCAAACAAGGAAACAAAGATTAACAAGATGCATCTATTGATGTATGTGAACACAAACTTAAGCAATAAAAAGACGCTTATTTATGTTTTTGTGCAAGCTTCTCCTATTGTATGTTCTTATTTAACTCACTAAAGTATTTCTGATTTTTACTGCTTTAAGATAAGATAAGATAAGA
>NW_005187438.1:3330544-3394131 GCF_000239375.1 Pundamilia nyererei | reverse complement strand
TCTTGCTTTGTCTTTATTTACTATCCCTTCCCTCCAGGAGAAAGAGGCTGGTTGTGCATGTACACCCAAACTCTGTCCTTCCTGGCAGATAGAGTGCAGTAAAATTATATTATAACCCCTTATAAACAATCATGGCCTCATACACTCAGATTTGGGTACTTAACTGAGCTTAAAACAAGCTCAGTCTGCTTGGATATCTGCCTGATCAGCTCAGCAGCCTGTTACCTCCCCACAGTAGTAACTTGCAGGGTTCATACCCCTTCTGTACCCCTCTGAGAGCATTATGAAGAAGGGCTTTATGGGTGTGCAACAGTGTGGGTGCAGTCTGTCCCCTGTCCCTCATTAGCCAGTCCTTTGTTACAGTAAGCCATACCGCGCGGATCCCAGATGCAGCATGTCCAGATTAGATCTTACACCCGCCAGGAGTCTTGAAAAGCTACCCCTGAATCGAGCCTAATCCTCCTGCAAGACTTTCTCTTTTTTTCTGGCTCTCTGCACCACACACAGACACAAAAACACACACATTCACAGTCACAGATACATAATGGGTAACACGCACACATACACACACACCAATTGGAGACTTCAAAATTACTTATTGTAGTTTTTGGAGCCTGGTCGGTGCCTTGTGTCTTTAATCCCCATCCAGAGATCCTGTCAGCTGCGCACAGACCACAGGCCTTTTCTCCTTTGTTATACAAATAAGAGCTGCATATAATCATCTAATAAATCCGAGACTCCAAGATTTGAGTGGATTAAAATGAAGCAGCAATTCGTTTCCATTGTGTTGTGTCCCTTAGAAATATAAACATCTGATATGAGTTTAACAACTGACGAAACACAACTTTGGCTGTTAGATTTTGAGGATATTTCTGTTGTAAGAGCTAGCTTATTCCTTTACAAGTAAAAGAACAGGACGAGCTCCAGCTTGTTTTAGGCTATCCAAATCCAGAAATCCAAACTGGACTTGATCTGCTCTGGTCTGGTGTATAAGCATGTCACTAATGTGATTTCATCTTAAAGACTCATAAGTGGTCTTTAAAAATCCCACACTAGTCCCTAAAACGCTTGGTTGTTTCTTCATCTATGCCTTTATTTCACCACAGCTGCAGTCTTTAAGTTGTCTTTGGCCTTACAAGTGATGTTGTGTGACACCACAAGGCCATTTGTAGAATTATCAGCAGGGGAGACTCCAGTACCTAATTTTCACCAGTATGGTGCCACTGCCAATGGTGAGCCAGTTTTTGTCCTTTTAGAACACCGCAGCATTTCAGGAATGTGTAGAGCTGAGCATTATGTAGCAGAGACTGGGCTTAACGCCGCTCACAGTTGTCAAAATAACAGCAAAGCTCTTGCTTTAGTCGTAACATCTTGTGCCAGTCTTCTCAGCAACACAACACCAGCACTAGATCCAGTTTTGGTGCTTTTTGAGAACCAGCCCAAGATGGCATTAGATGATTAGATTAGATGGTACTCTGCAAACATGCAAAGCTATAGACGACTACAGCTGTCAAAATCTGTCAAAATACAATCCAGAGTGAACTCTGACACTAACATGTCACAAGTGTGCCACAACAATGCAGAGTTATTATTTATTTATTTATTTTTAGAGGATATGACTGTGGAAAGATCTTTGAACCAAACATTTCAAACTCTATAGAAGTCATAGCAGTTTTCATGGGTGGATAACCAAAATGGACAAAATATACTTACTCATTAGTTTCATGGTACCAATTTTAGGACTAGCCTTTTGTTTTGTTTCAGAACGGGTTTTAGATTTAGAAGCAACAACACCAGACTGGTTAAAAATATGACCAGAACTAGTCTTTTTTTCTGTGTAATGGATGGATGCATGGAGTTCATGAATGGGCAACAACTCTGCAAGTCCAAACTGCAGTGTGTTGGGTTTAGGCAGCAACAAGGGCAGTGACCAGCAACAATCAGTAAACCCTCTGTCTGATGGTCAGTTTTTCACAGTGCCACCCTCCACACCCACTGATAGAATTTCACAACCATCCGTGACTGGCCTCAGGTTGTTTCTCTCAGCTGGTCCAGGCTCGGGTTGTTGTTACTGCTTTTCTTGGGTTGACAGCATTGGACAATTTACACATTTGTGTTGTCTCATAAATTTCTTCAAAGTATTTTCGTGGTTGGTGTTAAAGAGCTGTTTTATTATGTGTTTGAACATGGGCAGCGCCCCATTAACCTGTTGCAGCTCTTCTCTGTTTAATAAACTGAATACTTTTGGTTTTTTGGCTGTCTGAAAGACACGATAAGGTTGACAGTTTTTCAGATTTCATGACATTTTATGAAGTTTATTTAGTGTTTTTTATTTAAAGTTAATGACATTTATTTTATTTCACTTTCTTTATAAACTAACAAAAACATAGGCTGTGAGCTACACAAAAGCCTGAGAAAGACTTGAGTCTTTAAGGCCTTGTAGCATTAATGTTGTTTTTTTTTGTAGTATTAGACTGCAAAGGTTTGAGCTAAGTGTATTTTATACAGTTAAGTTACAACTACACAAACATGGAAAACACTGAATTAGTTTTTTTTTTCTGAATAGATTTTTTCTTTGGTTGGCCGCCCAATGAATGTTGCCATGAAATGTCTCTGTAGACACAGTCCTTGCAGCAATTATGGTAATTCACTAATATGCCCTGAATTATCCCAGAAGCTGTGAATATTTCAGCCTACAATCCAATTTCCCCTAATAATAAAAAAAAAAAAAACCCAAAGCCAAATCCACAACTCAGTACTTTTTAAAGTTTTTACTACTCCTGTGTCAAACTTTTATATCCATATAAAAAGTTGTACCTATTATGGTCTTCCTTATTTTCTGTCAAATATTTGATTATAATGCTGCACGCTCATATTGAAGATAACCAAAATTTCAAATGCTGAGTTAGGTGTATGTGCAAATAATCTCTGTGAGACAGTAAACACTCATTTTGAGGAGGCCGTTTATTATACTCTTGGCTCTGCATGAAGACAATAAAGGCAGATATTCTCTGTGGTCGAGTCAGTCACACAGCTCTGGGCGTGACCTTAGAAACCCCACCCACCTACCGTTAAGACGTTTTGTTTGCAAGTGGGAGACAGTCAAACAAAAGTTTGATAAAAGGGAGAGGAACTAAAACAGCTTGCACTGAGGTTCACGGTAAGTATTTATAACTGTAACTATAAATCATGTAAAGCTACTTGAACTGAGTTCAATAAAAACATTTAGCTAGAAATTTGCATATCAGATCCCTTTTAAGTCCAATGTGAAGAAAATGATGATTTTTAACATCAAAGAAAGTCAAAGGAAATGATAAACAAACAGTTTTCATAGCTCAAGATGCAAAAAAGTGCTAGAAAGATGAAGTTGATTTTATTTCAGCTTTATTTGATAGACACAGTTTAGAAAGGATAGAAAGGTGAGGGCAGAGATGCGGTAAAGGGCCGTAGGTCTGATTCGAACCTGGGCTGGCCACTCTCAGTCGTATGGCATGTGGTTGCCTGCTCCACGCAATGAGCTAAACCAGCACCAAGACAATTAATTAATTAATTAATTTTTGGACCATCCATGTAGAAATTGTTTGCAAAAAACAAACTAACATCCAAAACAAAAAGAAAACAAAAAAAAGCAAAGCAAGTGCTGATCAAAATGAACAGGATGGGAAAGAAAGCATGTAAAAGGACACTGTTGTAATTATTAAGATGTATGAAAGTTGCCATGTATACTTAATAATATCCTTAAACATGACATCCTATTTTTACACTCACATTCACCGATTTCAACTCAACTGCTAAACTCTGCAAAAGTTGAAAAAATAAAGTAACTTCCTGAGGCTGGAAAAGAGAATCTGTTACCATAACTGCACAAAAACACACAAAGAGAACAATTATGTAGTTATTTAAACAGCTAAAATGGATTATTTCAGTGGAGGAATGCAGGGGCTGCACCAAAGCCTAGTAAAGGAGAGATAAGAATTATTCTTTTAACTGTGAATCATGCACGGCTGTAACACATGACCCCTTTAGGTCCAGTTTGTGGCAAATCATCACCTTCTGTGTGTGGTAACATTAAAAGACGTCAGGAGAAATGAGACGGACAGCCAGCGTCAAGCCTCAAATCAGCGCTAGTTGCTGTTCCTCTTGATCACGGACACACACAAACCATGAAATCACACTGAGAACACCCGTTTCCAGTGGATGGCATTGTTGTGGTCAGGTATATTGCCGGGGTAACGGCATAATATTTCTGTGTGGCGTGTCTGGTTCTTTCTGTTTGCTTGGCACCAAGCGTAATTCCCAGCCAACACAAATTCATTTTTCTTATCATGTGTTTTAGATTTACAGGAATTCAGATACATATGATGTGGTTTGAAACCCTATAACATCCTTAAATGCATTAATAGAGGTAAGAAGTCTTGTTTGCCTTGAGACACAAGCGGTACCTCATGACTTACCCCCCATGTGTGTAACACACTGTATGCATCTTTTACATAACCATTCTTGTAAGACTTAATCCTTGTTTTGGCTTCCTCAAGTCAAGTGTCTCAGCTGCCTGTGTTTGGCGACTTCTATTTCTGCTGTCTTTTCCATACAGCATACCACATGCTATATCGAGCCGAGTGAATGTGGTAACAAGATGCTCATAACCAAACGCGGAGAAGGAACATTCCACGACTGGGTTCCTGATGTTGTTTTCATGGTCGCTGCTGTCTCGGATGGCAAATATTCCTCAGAATCAAAATAGGCCTGTATTTACATTTTCTCTCTCATTCTAAACGACTTTACACACCACGCCGGCTGTTCACTGATATGCATTAGCTGTTGCTAGAAGTGAACTGCTAATTTGTCCAGTCATAATGCCTCACTCTGGAGACACGCCGGGCTATTAAAGATGGCACCACTTTGTTTAAAGCGCACTCATTGAACATCGGAATCCTGAAGTTGCTGTTAAAGCGGCACAAATGCTCCAGAGAGCGCTTGGATGAAAAATGTGATTAAATATTAAGTTGATGTTTGGGCCGTGCTCTCTTCCGGAGAGATTTACTAAAAGGTATGAGAGCTGAGGTCATCCCAGACATCTCACTGCTCCTAAAATAAAAGGCAGTTGCTGAGCCTCTGTGGAGCTTGAGAGGTGGAAGGATTTGAGAGGTGTTCCCTTGGGGACGTATGAAGGCGTTGGCTGTAGGGTTGCAGAGTTTGGAGTTGAGGGTCTAATTGAGAACAAATTGTTCTGGGCAAAGAGGCGGGGTATCGCTGTCATGCTCAAGGTTATTTGGGGGTTTTATGGAACGCAACTAATGTTGAAAAGCTCAAATGAAGTTAGTGGTTCTTGTACCAGTTGTGTCCCCTCGTGTCTGCAGACAGAGTTTAAAATACCAGGGTGTGCATGCAGAAGACGTCACAGGTGAAGGTAGATAACCTTCTGTGACATGTAAGACCTCAAATTTTGTTTTTGTGGGATTTGTTTTGTCTGCACGCCTTTATTTATTGTGCTAAAGGTGCCTCACAGATGTTCTCAATGACTTGCTACTTCCAAGACGTCGCGTGAAGTAATAATGGATTACGAGACTACCCGACAGTCCCTGGTTGAATTCCAGTCTAATCTGAGTGCATCTAATTCCCCTGCTGTCTTTCCCCACACTTTTCAGGAGGAAGCAGCTACAATGCTAACGCTGTAAAGTGATCTAAGAATCCCACAAACCTCTTGCTGCCCATTTCCTGGAATGAGTTGAAAGCTATATAATAACAGATGGGAAAGAGATCCATGCTTTTTGTTCAGTGTATAAATTAATTCTAAAGTTCATCTGATTATTTCAGCAGTCGGAGAAGTCAGATAAAAGGGAATTTTAGAAATGACACTTGCTCGCTCTGTTTCCTCAGGTTCTGTTTCTTTATTCATGGAATAGTAGCAACAGAAACACCACATTAAAAAGGTTTTCTAAAGACACCTGTTATACTTTCACACATCACCTCCTATTATTTCCTGTTGTAACAGTGGATGCTCTTATTAAAGATGGTCAGCACTTGTACTAGTAAACACTGAGCCTAAGGCTTAGGCTTAAGACTGCAGTAAACACTGTGATTCAGACAGGTTTTTTTCTTAGTCTTGGCTGTGTATGAACAATCCCTGAAAATCTTAAACTCTATTAACTTTATTCCGGTATCTGTCTTTTGGCTTTGGACAACAGCTGCTAACTCAGCCAGATTGTAGGCAAAATGTGGCCAGAAGCCTAACAGGGACATGCTGCAGATTAACGTTCGCTTTGTAGCTCTGCTTAACTGTATGGTTTCTGTTAAATAAGCAAATAAATAAAGGGGAAATATGCAGCAGTCACCGTGTGTTTGTGCAACTTCTGGTATTCTCTCCGACCACCGTGTGTGCCACCCAGGCATCAGCTCTTTGTAGTTGCCAGATGAGCTGCAGGCATGTAAAGGTGGGTGGATTATTATTAGTACATTTTTGTGGGTTATAGATTTCTCTGGACTATATATATTTCCTTATCTGCCTTAGGCCCACTTGCCTCCTTCCAAAGATGAAGTTGTTCATTTTTCCTGTCAGATAACTTGAAAAACTTTCAGAAACTTTAAATTTGAGAACATTTTTTCTTTCCTTTGACTTGTGTGCGCCTTTTGTTTTCTCCTTTTATTTGTTCTTATGATTTATTGATTGCCCTCGGCACGTGTTGGTGCATGCGCGAGTTGGCAAGCGCACAACTAAAAGTTTTAAGGGGGTTTGCTGTGGGAGAGAAGAGTGAGAGAGAGAGAGAGATGAAGGAGACTGGAAAGGAGGAGAATTCACTTCAGGCTGCCTGAAAGTGTGTGTGTGTCTGTGTGTGTGTGCATACTTCAAGGAGAGTTTTGTGTGGTAAGTGGGTGGGTGCGTCAGTTAGTCGGCCTGGGCTCTCTGCAGTGCGCTCAGCCGCTGTGCTCTCCTCTCGGCTGACTGGAAACATCATGTATCTCTTGGACGCTTATAGGAACAGCCTTGTTTCCCCAGACTGAGACCAGAACAGACCGAGGAAGAGAGACGCAGCAAAATGAGCTTTGCCAGAAACTTGAAGTAGAATATCCAGAAGACAAGAAGAGGTAACAGACACACAAACAGGGGCATTTTTTGAAGGCAGTTTTCATCTATTCGGTCTTGGCTATGCCATGCTGGCCCAGAGGAACGGGCTCCCTCCAGGCTGTAAGCCAGCTCACCTGAAGGATCACCCTGATCTACGGGATGTGGATGTGAAATCCCAGGGTTGTTGTTCTCTCTCTCCTTCCCCATCTTCCGGAGGATGCCCTTGGGCTCGACTAGCGGGTGTGGATGGCTGCTTGTCAGAGCCATACTGTCTTTGGTTCCAGCTTTTGGCCAGAGCCTACTGGGGCGAAGTGGAACTGGGGCTCACCAGTCCCAACCGCAACGTGTCCTGGGCTCGGCTTCGAGAAGCCTCCAGGAAGAACTGCGTCCGATCTCGGGTAAGGAGTGGGTGTGCATGTGCATGAGAGCATCCTGGAGAGCATCTTGGCAATTTGAGATTGTGAAGAGTGGAGCTGTGCTCGAGTTTTGAGGCGCTGGGGGATAACCAAACTCCCTAAAAAATGTGTTTAAGGCATATCTGGCAGAGGCATATAGGTTTACATAGGAAGCATCTGAGCGGGGAGGAGAGGTTAGGGGCAGCTACACTTTGTTGTACTGTCTGAGGAATTTTGTGTGCGTCATCCTGCTCCCCAACAGCAGGGTAGTCCTGTTTCACTGACCGATATCTCTGGTAATGTGAGTGTGTCTCTGTGTGTTTGGGTTAGGTTTCGTTTATTGTTATTGGTCCCTAGGGTAGATTCAGAATGACATTGTCAGGGGACAATATTGTTTTTGGTTCCATCTGCACCTCATATTTTCACGATTATTTTCTTAAATATAACCATGACAGCAGCCATTCTTTATTTTCTGTGGAGTGGGCTAAACCTTAGTGGAATGAAGTCAACCGTTGCGCTGCCAAATTAGGGAATTAAAGGCATATTTTCCTATGATAGAGTGAATAAGGATTACTAATGTTAGAGCCTGTGGGGAGAGAAGTTTGGAAAGAAAACGAAGACAGTATGAAAGCTGCAGAGTGTGACTCACACACTTTTTTTAAGAAAAGGAAGGAAAACTGAGTCCACAAGTAATGCCATTTAGATTTGGTCAAACTGCATATACATAAAGAAGCGGGAACAGGTTTGGAAATGTACTTTGATGTCTGTGTTGCCATATGGTACCAGAGCCTGCAGCAAGCCCTCAGCGTGCACATAATGGTGAGTGTTTTGATGAACAGATTGCATGCCTAATTGATTAGTATTTATCAGGTAATTGTGAGCTTGTTTAGAAAAGATTTATAGCATTATACATTTCAAATATCTAGACAGTAATAGTTTCCCTTCTATCCTGCTTCTCTTTTTTCTATAATTCAGTAGTAAGAAAAATAAAGCTTTGCCATAGGCATTTAAGCCTAATAGCTCAACTATTGCATAATGCGAATTTAAATTTTAAACACGAAATCAAAACAAACAGCTGAGTTGCACTGCGTCAGCTCTTTTCCCTCTTCTCCTCTGGTTACATTATGGACTGTGGCTTACATCCAGCTCCACACCACTGGATATTGGTGGTGATTTCACCAGTCATACCATTAGGCCCACACCCATCCCACTCTCTGGAGGTTTCTACATGTGCTGCTCCCAGGCAGACAGGCAGGAGAGAGGAAAGAGGAACCAGAGAAACAATGTCTTTGTTTTGGATCCATACCTAAGCCGTATTTTGGTAGGAGAAGAGCCTGTGGAGAGATCTGGGTTGAGGCTGAAACTCTTGGCAGGCTCCCGCATCCTGGAACGACTATGGTAGTGTTAGCAGTAACCGCTAACGCACGCCCTGTGGTGCAGTGGTTCAGCTCCATCGTTACTTTGGTGATGGATGTGACAGGAGTCTCGCTGCTCAGACAGCACCAGGAAAGATCGCTTATGCCGTCATACTGAGTCGCTGTGATTGAGACGATAAAATATTTCCTATTGCTTGAACAAGGTGCAATGTTAGTACTGTTGTAAAGGTTACAAAAATAGTTTGAAAATTTACTTTGGACTAAGCAAAAGATCATTACTTGTGATTTAATGCTTCGTAGTTGATTTTAACACACCAAGCATTGGAAGAGAAGCTCATTTGTACTCTTTTACTCAAAAGTGCGGCTATTTCCTCCTCCATCAGTACTTTATTAATGGTATTGTGGGAAAATTTGAAAGATGAAAGGCTGATCGCTCATGGTGTTCAGCTCTTTCCCTGTGTCCTGTCTCATCATGAGGAGACAGAGCAACAGAGTTGCACCCACTCCGGGTGTCTGCATCTCTTTCAGTGGAAGGATGAGGAGAATGATGGACCTCCATCTCCTTTGTTTTTTTTTTTGATGGAGGCAGTCTTCAATCAGTCTAACACCTAAATCCAGTCTGCTGCTCGTATTAGATGAGAAATAAATTACTTCACCCCTCCAGTATGTTGTGGTACTTTTTGCCACCAAATCTTCTTCAGTCCTCAATGGTTATTTTGCTATGTGGGCATGTAAATAAAGTTTTTCTACAGCTGTACATCCAAGAATTCTTACAAAAACTCTTGCATCAGACGAAATGATTTTATATCAGATAGACTTCTCTTGTAGATTAGAAATAACATTAGAAGTTCCAGCAATGTTGCAGCATGAACAGATGGCAGTAAGATAATTAAGCCTTATTTCCTTCCTGTAATGTGGCTATTCATTATGAACACAGTATCGATTCAGCCAAACACCGTGTGATATACTTAGTCGCTACTTTGGTTTCAATTGAGTCGAAATTGGAAAACAAGTAAATACTACTCAAATTTTCCCAGTAATATTCTCAGTGCTCCAAAAACTTAGTTTCACTTAATAGTCCAAAAGTTTAGGAATGGTTAAGGAATCGCAACAGATTACAAATTATTGAGTAATTAACTAATAATAACAATGATACTAACTAATAATGCACTATTAAAGCTAATAATGTTTAATAGTTTTTAGGACTTTGCTGTATGTTATGTTCATCTATATACATGCATATCTCCTTTTTTTCCATATAATGCTCTTGAAAAATGTATTGGCTCACAAACCGATCACATTTCATCAACATGCAACCCTAGATCTATAAGCCCAGATATGAACAACCACACAGCCTTTCTGCACATACACAGTTTTAATTTTCATCTTCAGAAAATGAGCATGGTGTGGAGTCAGTGACGCACTGTGTTATCATCTCGGCTACACTTTCTTTTTCCCCCCCTTATACAACGATTAAAGTGAGAGTTTTGCAGCTCATGTGCCACATGTGTTGTGTTACGTAGGCATAACTGTAATGTTACGCAACATGAGAGCTGCCAGCATTTAAAAAGGTTGTTTTGGGGTTTTTTTTTATCTTGTGCTAGTCACAGTTGGTATGTAGAAGATAAGTCTGTCATCACGCAAGTATGTCAAATAGCCCTGCAAAGCCCTGAATGTGCAATAACTGAAGCCATATGTACTGTATGGCTGTGTGGAGGTTGAGGAAGCAGAAAAAGGCTTAAATGACAGTCCTGATTATTTTGACAGATACTGTGATCTCTGACATTAACCACAACCCAAGAACAAAATCTTTTTACTGTTTTTAGTCAGAATTTCAACTGTTTTAAACAAAAACATGTGCCCGAAATGAGGTCTTAATCAACAGCTTTCAGAGAGTTTGATGAATTTCTCACCATTTTGGCAGATCGTATTGATAATTTTATATTTGAGACATTTTGAGCTGGAGTGCAAAATGTCAGTGAAGTCAAAGTTTAGAAAAGTCCATAAAACAAAACCAAAATAATCCCCTTACGAGCTTCAGGTGCTTTGGTGGAAGTAATCATAAAAATATGTAGCTGTTTGACTTCCCACAGATGTTATATTACAGATTTACTGAATGTTAATCATCCACTGCGATGGTGTTAATCTTCCAAAGTGTTTGTGATGAGAGGAACAAAGAAAGATATTCAACAGCTCTTTTTTCAGGTGGCAGTTATTTATGAAGTATTACTTAACATGAAAACACACTGAACTAACAGTGAACCCTCTTGTTGACTCTATCTTCCTGTTTCTGAAACCACAAAATGACCCGGTGTTATTCAGCTGGAACAACCTGCTCCTCTGTGATACCTGTGAAGAATCGCCAACAAGGGATTTCTCGTGTTTTTACATCAAGTTGATGAATAAGATCTGTGCATAGCCATGGGCAGTTTTTTTTAAAAGTAAAAACACACTTCTCTTTGTTTGACCAAAAACCACTTTGCTTTACACAATTATCAGGGGTGTTGTTAGCGGAGTGAGTGCTCTTTTATGTGGCTCTTAGTTTGTTCTGACTCTGAAATAGCAGATTTCATATCTGATAATGCAGAACAACATCTGCAGCAGGGATTTTCACTCATTTTTAGGGGTGAGGTTATGATCAATTATGCAATTTTTTTGTTTAGTTTTCATGTTAAAAACAAATTCTCAGTCAAGCTATACTTACAATCTTAGACATTTAAAGGGAACCTATTATCCTAATTCGTGCCTGTTTTTATTTTTGCACTCTACTAGTCTAGTTTTCTACTAGTCTAGTTTTCTATTAGTGGTGCATCCCCTCAGCTCATTAACTGTTTGAAATAAGCTGTTTTAGTTCCTCTTCCTTTAAGCCACCTTTGTAGTGATTGGCTGGAATGAGTAAACAGCTCATTAACGACCTCGGAAAAAAGCGAAACCAGTGGTGCTGACGTCAGCTACCGAGCAAATTCCTATTTTAAGAAGAAAGTGAAACCATATCATTAACCTAACACTAGAAAATTAGTTTGTAAAACGTCAAGCTAATGTTTTAAAGACCTCCTTTCTAGTATTTATGTCCGGCTTCCACCTGCACTTTCTGTTCTGAAGATAAACACTCAAGTTCCTGTTTGTTTTTCCTCTTTTCAGGCCAAGCAGAAGGATGGGCGGGATCAGAGCGAGGCGTCAGCCGCCGCTTCTCCCGGAGTGGACGACGAGCCTTTTTCCTGGCCGGGGCCCAAGACGCTTCGCCTGCGCCGGACATCCCAGGGCTTCGGCTTCACACTGCGACACTTTATCGTCTACCCGCCTGAGTCTGCCGTCCACAACTCACTAAAGGTCAATGAATATCTCTGACCTCTCTGGTGACATTAATATATTAAAAAAAAAACTCCCAATACAACCAACTGAAGAAGGATCTCACTTAATTTAAAATAAAGATGCCTCCATAAAAGGTTATTGGTTGATCAAACTTGGGGATCTGATATCAGGCCTTTGGTATTTTTGAGGCATGTTAAACTTGGTTTCATATATAAACATTCAGGAGATCTTTTAGACTTTTTTTTAGCCTCTGTTATACTGCATCCACATTTTATTGGACAATATTGATATTAAATACATTTTTAAAGTTTTATACTTGGAGGAAATTCAACTTCAGTGTTTTCATCCTTTTATTAGTCTTTTTTTAATCTTTCTTTTACGTTAAATAGCTTTATGGTAGCCACACTGATTAGTGATCATCAAATTTGCGTGAGAGTAGAAAAATACATAATCCCAGTTCTTTTAACTGCCAAGAAAAAGCAGCTGGGTTTGTTTTAACACAGTCATATATGCAAATGATAGCACATTCTCTTTAAATTCAAAAGTTTTACATATTAGTAGATAAGAAAAAAATATGTGATTCCTAGCAAATCTTAAATTTATGGTATTACAACATCAGAAGAACAACATTACAGGATGTATCACACCCTGCCAAGCCAAAATGCAGTTTTATGTGGAAGGTGCAATAAGTAGCTGCCGGGTGTATTCAGGTGTGTAAACACAGTGCTGAGAGAGAAAGACATCTTAAAAACTAATTTTAAAGAATTAACCTTTGCTGCTCACCAACCTGGGCAGGCTTCTGAGGCCATTTCCATATAATTTGAAGTCCATCATTCTATAGAGAGAAACCTACAGATGTAGGATAGAAATTCAACATTTAATACAGTTAGCAAATTTTCCCAAGATTGGACGTCCCGATATATTCACCCCAATGCTCAGAGAAACTACAAAAAACCCTAAAGCTGCATGTCAGACTCTGTAGGGCTCACTTTGGACAGCACACTGAACAAGTATGGATTGTTTGGAAGTGGCCAGAAGAAAACCTCTTCTCTCTAAAGAGAACATGGCACAGCTTAGGTTTGCAAATTTGCTTCTGTGGAGACCACAAGACCTCTTGAACAATGTGGAGACAGAGCTCCGCGTTTGGGGAAAACCAACAGCAACATATCAACACAAATGCTTCATACCAACTGTCAAGCACAGAGGTGGAGAGGTGATGATTTAAGCTTGTTTTGCAGCCACAGGACCTGGATACTATTAAAAACTCCATGAAGCCCAACTCAGGTCATATTAAAAGATTCTCCCAAGTCTTTTTTTAACTGGCACAGATAAAAAATGTCATATTTTCCCTCCAAAACGTCTGCTCTGGCCTTCTCCAAAATATAGATTAAGGGTTAAAGTTAGAGGTGCCAAATACGATGACTTAAACCTCAGAGGGCTAATCTTGTTCTTTTTAAAAAAAATAATCAAATTCATAAAAATGTAACACTTTTGTTATTCTCCTGAAAGTTGTTGATTATTTTCTTTATCCAAGCCATAAAAGTGTTCCAACTGTGTTAAGAGGAAAACATTTATTGGATTTATAAATGTAACGACAGTGTCTAAAATAAAAATGTGAAAAACAGTGTGCAGAAATGGCATGCTAAAAATAAAGCACATATCTTTCATACCAACTTTTGCCACTTTTAAAGTGTGGACAAAAGTCAAAGAGCTGCTTGGAATTAGTTTGCAGTTCGGCATCTGCTTTTGTAAGAGCGTTATGGAAAACTGGAAGCTCCGCCATCACAGACACCAACCTCACTGTGTTTTAGTTAAACTCTAATGTTAATATTCCTGTGTAGTGTTAGTTATGTTCAACAGCAGGGGTTTTAGCCATGCCTCACTTCTTTGATCCCACCTAGGAACTCTGCCAGCCATCCTCTAGATAACATCAGGACCAATCTGCCCTTTGGTATTAATCCAGTCGTTGCAGTGCTTCCGGCTCTGAATGGGCACAGACTAACATGGGGTAAAGGGCTCTGGCTGCACACGATAGGTCTCCTTTAATGGGAAAATGCGCCAATGTTTTTAGTCAGTTCACTCAAAGCTTATCATAGCATGCCTCTTATTAGTTTTTGTAAGTGATAATTCTGGATAAGTTGCGTTTACTTTCCTCTGAAGTCTATTTTGACAACCTCTTGTTTTTGCACAGAAGGATTTCCTACAAAGTCAGCATAGCATGTTCTGTTTATAGCTTTTGGCTTCGGTTCTGCATGTTGAAAGAGAAACTGTGGCACGACAGTTAGGATTTTCAGACTTTTATGAAACCAGAGAGATAGACAGATTCTCCCAGAGGTCTTCTTGGGTATCACAGTGTTGTTTCGGGCACTTTCAAGTCCAGTCTGGGTCTACTTGTTTTTTCTGTGATCTTGCTGTAACATTTTCAATATGGAGCTGGCATTAGAAAGAAAACTCGAGGCACTAATGTCGTCTCCCACACTTGGCAATTAGCACTTTTCTCTCTGTTCTTTTAGTTATGTCGGTGTAAAGAATTACAAGCTGTTTCGCAAGATTTCTCTTCCTTTTAGCTCAGTGCATAAGCATTCAGATTGAAACATTACATTTGACCATAACGAGCTCTTCTATTACATAACCTCAGCCGACAAGAGGACAGTTAAAAAGGAGCTCATGCCTGTACATCCATCACTTCTTCTCATTGTAATTACTTTTAGAGTCTTGGATTCGAGTTCTTGACTAATCGCAATGTGAGGATATTGGAGTTAGTTTGAAGAGGGTCAGGCCGTCTTAAGCAAAGCCTTGGGAGAGCAGGGTGACTTAGAGGGTACATGCAGAACATGTGTGTCACAGAGCGGAGGTGGATTAAAGCAGAAGTGTGTGGGCTCTGAAGGAAATAACAGTTTTATGTGTTAAATAAGTGGAAAAACACAAGCATGGCTATGAAATGTGTTTCCTTTAGTCTAAACTGTTTAAGAGATTGTTGTTGTAATCTTCACTTTCATTGGCAATCACTGTAGTCCCTCACCTAAAACTTCAGAAAAGGAAATGCTTCGACCGTGCACACAGCGTAAGACGTACCTGCACGCTTACTTTGGTTTCTCAGCTCTTGAGTGTATCATAGTAAGATTTGCCAGCGTTTTTGTGCTTCACAAGTAGTTCATTTTTGTTACTTTCATTTTTGGAAACGTTTGTGAGTAAACATGGGGTGTGGTGATACGTTGAAGTTTTCCGAGCACCTGCTATAAGTCCAACAACCACAGTTTGATGCTACACTTGCGTTCCCCACAACCCACATGATGTCTGTGTACACATTTAGCATCACAGAACAAAAACAAAAAGGCACCATCGTATGGTGGTATTCAGCTCTGTGCTTCATTACACAAAACTGTATTTATAAGCTGAATTCTCACGAAAGCATATTAGCATATTAGATATAGGCTAATATTTAGCATAGGATGGGTATTGATGATTGACATGAGAAATGATCTGCATTTGTGTTTACAGAGTCTTTCTTGGCTTCTCCGAATGAAATGCAGTGGATATATATGCCAATATAAAAGAATATTAAGAAATAATCAACAGAGGAAAATGCTGATGCTTATTTTCTCTTTTTTCTTTCCTCTACCAGGATGAAGAAAATGGCAGCAGAGGTAAGTCAGAGAGTATATTATCAAATTCTGCATGCATTAGATGTGCACTGTGAGCTGGACCTCAGGTGTTGCATGAGGGAGATGCACACAAACCATTTCCTTGCAGCTCTCCATCACAAGCCCCCTTGAATGATTATCTAATTAGGATTGACAGTCCATTACTCTAATGTGTTCTTGCTTTGCGTGGATAGAATTAATGCATTTTCAAGTCTTTGTTAGAGCATCACATTAACACTAGGAGTTGAATCTCATTGAGTGCCTTATAAAAGCACAGTTTTCACCCAGGAGTGGTTGTAAAACATTTAGAAAAACAACACGTTAAAGGCGAAGGTGTCTTTCCTGCACGCTGTGTGGCAGTAGGGTGGCTTTGTGCTGCACTTTTGCATTTCAAGCCCTCACTCTTTAGAGGGGCAGTCAGAGCTGCATGTGCCGTTGGCTTGGCAAGGCCTCAGCATTCCTTGGAGCATCCGGCTTGTCATTCCAGTCCCTCAGTATGCTGCTCACGTCTGCAGCCCAGCATGAATGCAGGAGGGTCGCTCTGCTGCTCTTCATCAAAAGCCTTCCTAAGCAGGCCTTGTCTGTATATAGAAACACAATGCTTGTTTACATGGACTCCTATTGTTACACACAGACAGGACAGCTACAGCGCACTCTTAAAGAAATAATCCAACACATTTTTATTGCTGCACATATCTGTGTTTTTCTAAGACATCAGTTTATTTAGTCTTCTGTATTTACTCATCTAAGATTTCCTTTTAAAAACAAAGTTGTGTATTTTTAAACTGAAGTAAACATGGAAATTTGAGAAGATAACCACAATTAGATGTTTGTTTAGCTTGCAGTGACCCTAAAGCCTTGCCAGACGTGTTTCAGTAAACCATTAAGGCATGAGCGGAAAGAGAAAGTGAAAAATCCAGGGTTAGGCTTTTTATAAATATGACTCTTAAATGCCTCTCAGTGGGAAATTGTGAGATTCCTGCAAGCGACCTTCATCATCTCTCTTTGCCCGTGGTGTCACATTCCTCATGCTACCCCCTCCCTACCCAGTTTAACCACTACATGCTTATCCATCCTCATTTAAAGCAGGCTTCCAAGTATTTAACACGCACGTGGGGTCTTCGCTTTGGCAAAAGGAAACCCCTTAGGGAGTAAGTGTCTGCACATTCTTTGCATGGCAGTATTATAGTTTATGAACTTTAATTTCTTTGTGTGGATTTAGCTCAAGTGCGTTAGAGCAATTCCTGTTAAAACTCACTAGATGAAGAATAATGATTCTGGTCTTGAGAGCCTCTCTCCTGCTGAGCAGGAAGCCTCTTAGCTCCTCATACTAAATTCCTTTTTGTGTCTCAGAGGGCAGTGTTGATGATGCTGAAGGGTCCTAGATGTATGAAATCAGGGACATCAGGGACCTCCCTGTGAGGCCTCTACAATAAGCACATAATGACTTATAAAATATTGATGTTGTGGGTTCTTAGACTGTAGTTACATACTTAAAGGCAATTTCTTCTTCTTCTTCTTATTACTATTATTACCAGTTGTAGGAATAGTAGTAGAAATTGCCTATTATGTGTTTCTATCCGAGGTCTGACATTGATTTGATGAACAGCAATCATTGTAATGCACCAGTCTGAAAGTGTTTTTTGAAGCTGCCGCATGCTTGTGTTTGTTTGTGGATTTGATTTTTTGTTGACGTGTTTAAACACTTCTCGCTATCGTGACAGACAGAGCAGCCTTTGATGGTCCTGTTTTAGAGCCAGTAAGAAGCTGAATAAGATGAAAGAAGCAAAGGTAAAACGCTTTTAAGCTGACTGAGAAATTGCTTCTCGACATGGAGCTAGATATTTGAATGATAAAAGCTGACTGTGTTCAAATGGTGGAGGAGACCGGCAGTTAATTATAGGGTTGGTTATGTGTGTCACCAGATACTCTATGTTGAGGCAAGACACTGAACACTATACTGGTGTGGACAACAGGACTCAAATTTATTGTAACGACTTCCTCTCAAATTCAGAGTTGTTGGGACTGTTTGTATCAGAAGCTTGTTTAAATTTTACACGTGGGTGGGAAAAAAAAGTCATTTAGCAAAAACTAGGCTTTAAAAATTATGTTAAATTCTAACTTTAGTTAGTTTCGTAATAAGCTGTAATGTTGAATGTCTACACTAGTCTAGTTTTTTTGCTAATAACAGTCTCCCCATCAGGATGTCTGTGGAGTCTCAAAATGTAAGGTCTTATTAGTCTACAATTGAATATTACTGTTTGGATAAAAAAATATTTAAAATGCCACAGACTTTGCTATGACGCTAAATACTGTACTGATAAATTAGATTTCTTGCATTTCTCAGTCTTTGTAAAGAACTGGTCTGGTAAACCATCTCCAATTGAGTTTTATAATGAACAGTTAGCCCCCAGTTAGTCTCTTGTCCCACAGATGTACTCCATCTGCAACTAAATGTCCTTTTACGTCCCAGTCACATAGGCCTAGAAACTGGTTAATGCAGTGGTTCCCAACCTTTTGGAGCCACAGCACATATTTCACATTAGAAAAATTACCAAACAAAAATGTCACAAAAAGCATATTGATAATTTTACCCACGCACCAGACAGCGGTACCTTTTTGAGCTTTTTTCTGACCACTACTCATGCTAGGGCCTTCATCTGGGTGGGAATTTTCTCCAGGGCCCAGGCCAGGGTGCTGTGTCATCTCATAAAAGCATGACTATTATGTAATTTCTTCTTCCTCTTCTTCTGTGTTACTGGCAGTTGACAACCCATTTAATTAGAGCAGGTAGTTGTACTGCCCTCTAGTGGAAGGCAATATAATTGTTATGCCCGTTACTCTCGCCAATCGCTTAGAATACGAATCAGGTGGAACCAGATACTCTTCCATGGCACACTTGATCATTTCTCGCAGCACTCACAGCAATGTTTTCAACAGGGTCCAGGAAGCATCCAGATTATACATTTTTCCCTAGCGACCAGGTTGTCACCAACCAGTCTGTAGGCTTGTGGGATTAAAACTGCTCTTATAAAAATAACAAACGATCTTCTTATGGCAGCTGATTCTGGTCTCCTCTCCATCCTTATTCTCCTTGAGTGCAGCCTTTGACATCATATCTCATCCCATTCTTCTTAGCAGATTAGCTTCTCTTGGTCTCTCTCATACTCCATTAGCCTGGTTTAAATCATACCTGTCTGACCGCACTCAGTTCATTCAATTAAAACCCTTCACTTCTCAGCCTTCTCCTTTGTCTACTGGGGTGCCCCAGGGATCTGTCCTCGGGCCCCTCCTTTTCATGATTTACCTTCTTCCACTCGGACACATTTTTTGTAAATATAACATTCAGTTCCACTGCTATGCCGATGACACCCAGCTTTACCTCTCTACCAAACCCGATTCTACTCTTCCTCCACCCTCCCTCACCCTCTGCTTAGCTGAACTCAATTCCTGGTTCTCCTCCAACTTCCTTAAACTCAACAGCAATAAATCAGAACTTCTCCTGGTCGGCACTAAACGATTGCTATCCAGAATTAACGAATTCTCTCTCACTATCAATAATTCGTTGGTCCCTATCTCTCCCTCTGTGAAAAGCTTGGGTGCAGTGTTGGTCAAGTTACTTGAAAAAAGTAATCAGTAACTAATTACTGATTACTTCCCCAAAAAAGTAATCCTGTTACTTTACTGATTACTTATTTTCAAAAGTAATTAATTACTTAGTTACTTAGTTACTTTTTAAAAACACGATTTACAACCTGAATAGGTGATAAAGCGATAGATCTTTCAGCCCAATTCTACTTTTTCTGCACAATCCATCATACAAAATGTAATCAAATGGAAAAGTCTCTTTTTAAAACTTGTTTTATCAGTTTTAATCTTTTAACTTTATGCATCAAGCAAAAATGTAATTATATGCAACATTCTCTTACTTGAATAAATTAGTTTAACACCTATTTTCTGCACATTCCAGCACATAAAATAAAATATTTTTTGTGTTTACATTCAGTCTTTCAAATAGATGCAAGTAAAACACAGAAAATAAATAAAGTCAAAGACTCAGCGGTCCTTTTGCTCTATTTTCACCTGTAAAGCAGGACTGGGGTAGGCGGAGGTTTACCCTGGTGCAGGTGTGCTGCGGTCAGTTGAAGAATCCGCGAGTTTCTCTGTGAATTTCCCATTACGTGGTAGCGCACTCGGTGCTTGTTTAGGGGTTTTTTTCCCTGTAAAAAGAAGTTTTCTTCCCACGCACAATGGACACTAATGTTTTTGTCACTTTTTATGGAATCAAACTCAAAGTAAGGTCAGTACTTCCACGCTTTAAATGCTGCACGCTCATGCTCTCTCCCACAATCGATATATGATCCATTGTTGATCTGCACACAGCTGTTGTCACTAACGGCGCACTCGATTACCTCACTGTCGTGAGACATTCTCGCAAAAAAATCACGGTTTTAGTAACGCAGTAATGCAGCGTTCCTACGGGAAAGTAACGGTAATCTAATTACCGTTTTTGCAATAGTAATCCCTTACTTTACTCGTTACTTGAAAAAAGTAATCAGATTACAGTAACGTGTTACAAGTAACGCGTTACTGCCCATCTCTGCTTGGGTGTCATTCTCGATAGCACATTATCCTTTAATTCACATATCAATAATGTCACACGTGCAGCATATTTTCAACTCCGTAAAATCAATCGCCTCCGCCCTTTCCTCACTCCTCATGCCACTGCCATTCTCGTCCATAATCTTGTTATCTCTCGAATTGATTACCGTAACTCACTATTATTTGGCCTTACACAAAAATCCATTAACAAGCTCCAACGTGTCCAGAACTCTGCCGCCCGTATTATTACTAGAACTTCCTCTACCCACCACATCTCCCCAATCCTGAAGCAGCTACACTGGCTCCCGGTTAAATTTCGCATCCATTTTAAAATAATCCTTTATACATTTAAGGCTATTCATTCTCTCTCTCCACCATGCCTCTCTGATTTAGTACAGATGAACTTCCCATCCCGGCGCCTCAGATCTTCATCTTCTCTTTCTCTCCTTCCGCTTGTCTGATTACAATGGGGGGCGGGGCTCTGCCCCTCGACTTTGGAATTCCTTACCCCCTGACCTCAGAAATATTAGTTCATTCCCTCTTTTTAAGTCCACCCTCAAAACTCATCTGTTTAAAATTGCTTATGTTTAAACCTCTGTAAGCTCCTAACTTGTATCTGTTATTCTTATTATTGTGTATATTTCCAGTTTTTGTGTTTTTATTTGTTGTACAGTGTCGTTGGGTGCTTTCAAAGGCGCGATTTTTAAATAAAATGTATTATTATTGTTATTATTATTGAGGCCTTATGCTCTGTAACCTCAGTTAGCAGCTCGATTATATCAATGTTGTATTTGGGACCTGGTAAACGACTGACGCCACATTCCAGATATCTCGGAACTTGGATGCCAGAACTTGGTAGTGACATCACACCTGAGTTTATTTTAAAAGCAACCCTTTAAAATAAAGTAGAGGGCATTGTCCACTGTTTAAGTCAGTCGTGGATGGCTTGGCTTTCTTTGACAAAAATAAATAAATAAAATGCTGAAATGAATCACTAAATGACATCTATATATTTTAGCTTTTGATCCTACAAAATATTACACAGTCTTTTCCAGAAGGAGATGTTTCCTCAATTTCCTAATAATCTGTTATTTGCTGTATGTCATAAAATAGCATGCAGGCAGAGAACTAAGAAGGATGAGTGCAATAAAAGACTTTGGCATGTGTTTGTGCTTCTAAACATTCGGCTTTGGAATTATTACTCACTGATGTGTTCAAATTGTGGATGTTGCTATGTGACAACCACTGATCACTATCATAGCAAACGACATACGCTCAAAAACACTCATAGCATCATCGAAAAACCATGTGAAACCCAGACAGATAATCCGTCCCATGTGCTTGGTTGTTTTAATGTTTCGAGAAAAAAAAAAAAGATAGAATGAAAAAAAGTTGCATTCAGCTCGAGTCAGGTCTGCGAGGTTCACTGCGGCCTCCCCATCGCGCTGCACTGGAGTTTATTTGCTTGATTCCGGGCCAAGGCGTGTGATGAGTCTATTGGTGTTTAGTGGAGGAGGGAGGGGGGGAGCTGACCGCATGTCGACTAGCTGGGTGTTGCCGCTGGAAACACTTCAAACTTCTAGAAAGCAGAAACATACGCTGATGTAGATTTAGAGATACGTAAACCCTGACGTACAGAGACATAAAAACAACATGGATATTCCTTACTGTGCCTGTCTCAAATGTGGATGTGTTTATTTCCCTTCACTGCGGTTGTGTACATACCAAGCGGCTGTTATCCCAAATCGTCCTCTCTATCTCACTTCCTCTCTTCTTCCCTCCCTCTTCTGCCTGTCTCTCCCTTTCCTGTATGTCTTTTCTCTTCAGTTGTGTGTTTTAGCGAGCTGTTGAAGGGTGAAATCTGAATGAGGCGTAGTGTGCAATGCTTATGAAACTACACAGCGAGAGAAGCAACACAAAAATTTCTCCATCTGTTCAAATATTTGTTTTTCATTCAATGTGAAACTCTTTTCTCTGCAGCTTTATTTTCTCTGCAGCTTTATTTTAAAAGTCAAATTTCAGATTGTTCCCATAAATTCTGCAGAGGGAATGTAATGCAGCACAAGCAAACAGAATTCCCCTGTATTCTCCAGTGGGCTTTTTGATGCCCCACCTTTTTTAACAAAGCTACATCCAAAGTTTAATCTTTTCTCCCCCTTTTTGCTTCTCATACTGCCTTTCTTTTGATTGCTCTTTCCCTTTCTCCCCCTCCTGTCTTTCCCTTTCTTTCTCTGTTTTCTCAATTCCCATAGTGACTTCTTTCCTCTGCAACTCTAGTTTCTTACAAATAGTTTTCCTGTCATGTCCTTCTTTCACCCCATTGAGCTCTCAATCAGTGTTTTTCTGCACCGACTCCACAGGCATGTATGAGTAATGGTAAATCTAACATATTATCGGTATTATTTAGCTCATACACCCACTCAAACTGAACATGTGACATTAATTATCAGGATGATTCTTAATTGTCGAACATGAATGGTTGCCTGTCTGTGTGTGTTAGCCCTGTGACAGGCTGGTGAGCTGTCCAGGGTGTACCTCACCTCTTGCACCGGGGTAGGGCTCCAGCCCCTCGCAACCCTGAACTGGATAACCAGAAGAGATTGGATCGATGGTTGAACATATTAGATATTTTGAGTATAAAAGCTGGGAAATCTAATAGGAAAAAAGGTTCTAAAAGCAAGATTTTCTTGTAATTTGCCTTTTTGTCTCAAGAATTTGTTTTTACCTTTCAGAAATGTTTCTATTTTTTTAATACAAATTTAAATGTAAGTCTTTATTCTTAAAAATGTTGTTTGTTGGCCAGCCACAAATTTATTTTTTATCCATCATAATATGTTATTGAAGACTCCCATGGAGAGCCTCTGTAAACTGAAATGCAAAGCTTTGTAATTGTATCTAGCTAGTTCACAGTGCTAATGCAATAACCATTAGTCTGCCTGTGTGGACTTATGCTGTTTGGTTGTTTTCTTAGCTGTGAAAATACATGTACTGAAGTATCACCCCACCCTCAACGCCAACTCCCCCAACTGATTTATCAGGTCCAGGTCCAATATAAACAGCCTGGTTTCACTTGTGATGATAGAGCAATGCAGACCCACCAGTGCTCAATTATAAATGCAAACAACGAACATCACTTACTGCATTATGTCAGCTCTGCAACGATTCAACATACTACTGTAAATAGATCTTTGCTGTGACTGTCTAGCTTTCTGTTGCAACAGAGAACACACAGAGCAATTGGTCTACAGGCTAATCACTTCTACCTGGCAAACATCACTTTTCCTGAAACAACAATTGTCGGTTGCAGATATAGTGAGTGAGGGAAGTTATAAATGTTCTTGTTTGACTGGTTCTAAAGTCAGTATTTTGTAAAAACAACTCTTAAATATGCACTTGATGGCTGCTTAAGCCTATTTAGGACTTCTGGGTGAAGCTATGTAGAGCCTGCTACATTGCGTACGCACGTGGCTAAGGTCCTTGCTTGTGGGTGGTCCTTAGCTTTGTGCGCGGTATGTCGAGCATTCCTCTGCAACTTTGCCATTGCAACTTAAGTTGCCAATGAGGTTTGGCTCATCAGCTTGATCTTCTCTCTTTCAGTCTGCTTGAAAAGTGGCAGCAGAAGGAGAGCTAGCCGGAAATGCACCAGTGCAACTAGACTGGCCAATCACAGTTGTTGTTGGCTGAAGTGACATGAGATTCTGCTACATTCACATTAGGTTATGGCATAAGTTGTGATGTAGGAAAGATTAGATTTAATGCAAAAATATAAATCCCCCATTACTTACATCGTTGTGCGTAAAAAGTGATGCAAACATTAAACAACCCAGGCAAAATCATCTGACCAGATGGCTCTGAGTCAAATGAAAAAAAAAATCCACAGAAAAGGGAAATACAAAAACAAAACAAACCCCCTTAAAAACATCAGTACATTGGTTGCCTCACAAACAGAATTAAATAAGATACTTTAAAAGCTGAATTTTACAAACTACTAACTATTTCACACTGGTAACTACAGCCAAACTCACCTCAAGAGGTAATAAAGTATATGAAAATGTCACATTTCAACCTACATGACAAGTAAATCAGTAGTTTTGATGTCACGGTGCTCCATGAGTAACACCTGCCCTTTGTACAAAATGTGCACGGTGTGATCAGTTTGCTTGGCATGTGTTTGAAAGGAGCACGACACTGAGCAGGAATTTCAAAACTGAAGCTGTTTTGAAATTCATTCTAAGTGGATGAATTTCAAAACCGCTTCAGTTATTATAAAGCTGTGATGGTAAGATAAAATTAACTACACCTAAATGGACAAAAAGTATTATTAAACTGAATGACTCAAGCATAGATTACACCGTAATCCACCTACAAAATTGCACGTTCATGTAAAAAGAACAATTAACAGCCAACGCGAATAGCACGTTTCTTGGGCTTTGCCACTCCTTCGATATTTGATTTGGTATTTTGGTTACGAAAAGGCAACGAAAGCAATAATTCACAGTACAGACCCATGAATGCAGCTTCAACATGTGTGAAGTAATTAGAAGCTCGACAGGCCTGGTTACTGTTGTTGAGTTGCAAGTGGAAAATCAGTGTTAAGGGGACAGGTTTAGCTCATTTTCCAAGAGACCTGAGACAACATTTTAGACTAAAATTACCCCATGTGCCTCCAGATGTTTGTCACTTGTTCCCTCACTTGAATTTGAACTCCCCTGGTGGATAGTTTGGCTTGTTTCACAGAAAGAAAACAAAATACAGATTTTTTTCTTTTTGCTGTGCATGTCAGTGTAATGTCAATACATATCCGCTTTCCCCTCAGTGGATTGTGGTATGTGTGATTCTTAGAAAAAAAGTGATGGAAAGTACTCCACCACCTTCCTGCCCTGGTGAGAAAAAACACCAGACATGTTTGTGTGTAAATCTGATGTGATGAGTGGACATATGCACACAGTACTGTTAGGCATGTGTTTCTACCTCGGCATGTGTCCCAGGTTAGGAATGCTGGAGTCCTGGAAGTAACTTATATTCTAATGATCGCGGAACTGCAGGAATCCAGCCCTGCTGGGTGTTACACATACATATTAGGTTACATTTCTTACTACATATTGTGTTGATGATATCATTACTCGGATTGTGAATAATAGTAGCATTGTATGTGGTGGCCAAATTTACCAGGAATTTGTATTTGAGGTATTTTAGAATCTGTTTGATGAAAACATGGTACTTCAGGGCGCATAAATGCTGTTTTTCTTGCTCAACCAATAGCATGTGGTCAGTCTTCATTATTCATATGTTGAAGAGGTGCAGTTTCTTTATTACAAATTAGATTTCCAGTGAAATGAACAGTAGAGAATGTTATTACTTTTATATAGTAAATACAGTAGGTCCCTTTTGAGATGTCTACATTTTAGGTTTTGATTAATATTTATGTGAAAACTTTCCGTTTTAGATTTACAGAGAGAAACTCCCTTCGCCAACTAGTGTCTTGGCAAAATTGCATAAAAGTTCAGGCGTATGGATACAAGTATAAATACTTGCAACAGCGTCAGACACTTGCATTTACATGGATTAAAGGCAGAAGTAGAAATTGATCTTGAGACATCATCATTGATGACAACAACTCTAACTCTGTGTAACTGGAATTAGAAGCTGACCAATCACAGCTTGTTTGTTCCTGACAAGCCACAACTTCAGTCAACATTCGAAACCTTAACAGTTTTCACCACTGGCCTCAAAAATACAGCAACACTCTGGCCTGTGTAGAGGTGCCACAAACACAGCTGACTCACTCCTGAGTTAACTCGAATGGTGATGACAGGGGTTTCAAGATGTATTGACATGCCCTGCTCCAGCGTGTGTTTATGTTACTGTCAGAAAGCTGTGTGGCTGTTAACAAAATCCAGTGTTTAGTGAAATAAGACTGGCCCGTCTGATGTCGGCAGCTACAAGTCGCCGCATCATTGTTGATGCAGTTTGTAAGGATGTGGGTTTGTTCAGTATTTCAGAGAGGTCGGGGCCCGGGTACACAGGTGTTTCAGCAGAGTTTAGGCTTTCACAGTAGAGTTGTCTTTGGACTGGCTTGTGTGAACTGTGTATGTTGTTTCTTTATGGAAACTGAAGAAGGAAGGGCAGAATTACAGTATTTATTTTCATGATCTTCTGCCTTGAAGCAATTCAGTTTCTTTGAGCGCATGTTTGGCCTTAAAACAAGCTCTGCTTTTCGAGGAAGTTAGAGTTTATGGATTTATGTGCAGTGTACTTGTGCTTTGACCTTCCTGCACTATGGGGGGACTGCCTTGTGTCAGGGTCAGGCACCTCCCATTTTGATATTTCCCCAATGGAGCGGACCTGTCATAGATAACCATCTAAACTCCAGCACAGACCTTCTTATTAGTATTTGAAATGCTTACAAATGCACGAGTGACACAAGTGGTAGAGAACAGCGAGATGGACAGAGAGGCATTACGCCAGGGTTAATCCAGGGAGTGGGCAGCGGGCCCAGCCCTCTGTAGAATAACATTATCTAACCCAAAACAACGGGGGGGCGGGGAGCTGGCCCACGCAACCAGGCCCAGCTGTGCAGCCAGGGACCTGAGCCAGACACAAGCTTGTTGAAGTCAGGAAGTAGTGCTGAAGCCTTTGACTGTAAAATTCTAGATTGGACCATAAATACAAAGGAAGAAATACAGATAAATACTGCTGCATATGTGCAAGCCGTAATACAGACGTAATGAATACAAAGCATCTAGCTGGAGCTAATTTGCAGCATCCATTAAGCATTTAAATCTAGGTTCAAAAAGTCAAGTGAATTACCTGATAAAACTGATTCAAACTGAAAACAACAGAAAAAACAGACTGAACGCATGTCTATGCACGTATGTCTGCTTTCCTCTTCTCTCTGACTTTGTTTCAGTTATGGAGGAAATGAACAAAAATGCATGGTATTTGGTATGTGGAGACTATTTGAACAGTGCCAAAAGGCCTTGATAAGAAGCTGTCTCGGGTTTGAATGGATTAAGATGTGTCAACATTGCGTTTCAGTTTTACATTTGTGGAACCAAAAGTACATCTGAAAGAATTGCTTCTCTAAAAAAGTCAAAATAATAATATGTTAGTAATGGATTAGTCATTTAAGGACCTTTTTTCAAGCAAATGAGCTCATCCCATTCGATGTTTTCCCTTGCCTTTACATGGATAAACAGAATACCTGAAGTCATTTTTAAAGGCATTTCGTCTAAAGGCTGGCTCCACCACGGAGTCAACTGTAAAATTCTCATTTTTAAAGATAAAATAAACATGTTTATTGCCTGTTATAGATCTTTTGTCTATAAGTAGTATTTTTCTTTTTAGCAGGTCAACCATTTCAGTTATATAGTATCTTAAAGCGTGGCTGCTTTAGGATTCAGACTGATTTGATATCTCACTCAATTATAGTTTAATCCAACCACCTATGTAGGATTATATCTAGGATTATAGAAATTAATAGGTGATGATGTGGCTTCTAATCCCATCTTTTATATACAGTCTGTGGTTTATATACTCTATATGTACTGGGCCACACATATTAAATGTTTTCAGTCCATTTGGTGCATAAAATGAGAGCAGTCTGCCTTTACAAACCTTTGTGAACCAGTGGGTAATGTTGCATCAAGTATGTTAGTGAGTGTTTTTCCCTCTTAGATATTTCACAATCAGCTGCTAGTGGTATTATTGCAATCTGGAAGTATTAAGAAACCACAGCAACTCAGCTATGAAGTGCCAGGCCAGGTAAAGTTAAAGAGCGAGGTCACCAAGTGCAAAGGCCTAGTGTGTAAAAACTGCCAATGCTCTGCTGACTCAGTAACTCCTCTGACATTACCGGCAGCACAAAACTGAACGCCAGGAGCTTCTTGGCATGGGTGTCCATAGTAGAGCAGATCATGGGTAGGTGGTAGAGTGTAGGTGGCTCAGTACCTTTGACATTATAGTGTATGTACCTATGCTGGCACCTTACAGGTTGCACATGCTTTCTTTGCCACAGTTTGCTTTAGTCATATGCCTTTTTACTGTGACATAAAAGGGTGACGCAAGCTGGTTCATAAGTGTCATTTGTGAAAGATTTTCCCGCCAAAAATCACTGCGGTTATTCAGCTGTCCATCTGTGTTTCAGATGAGCTGAAATCATTTTGAGGCGGACTGATGTATTTCATTAATCCACATAATAGTTTCTGCTTTAAGACAGTTGGGAGCATTAAATCTATCCAAAGCTTTCCATATTTAATCCCGTTCATCCAGCTGCAGCGCATGGAAACTTCCACAATCCAATTTCTGCTGCAGAGCTGGAGCCTGCTGAGGTTGGCTAATAGCGGAGGGGGGACCTGCTTAGTACACACACTGAGAGGGGGGAGGGAGGGGAGAGTATTTGTTGACATCTGTAGCTACGGCATGGGTCAGTCACGTCCTTAAATGTGCCTGTAACATCACGCCCTAATGCATCAGTGCAGCTTTCATCGCTTGTTTTGGAAGTGCTGAAGAGCCACAATGTCAGCATGCCAAGGTTTTGGTAACTGTTTAGTCACCGGGTAATTCAATGACATCATATCAGCATGAAGAGTGAAAAGCTGCTCTTAGCAGTTTTACGCTATACCTGGGTGATGAGTCATTTTACAGCCTCTGCTGCCTTCTGCTGGATCAGAAACAACCCTGCAGCTGCTCTCAGTCAAACTCTGAAGTGCATTTAATGTTGACATCAGAGTAATAAACTGACTTTTGTATACCTAAAGCTTGCATATGAAATCTGTGACATTATAGCTTCCTGAACTAACATGGTTGAGATGATGGTATTGTCATTGTGAGGATTAAATAAACCAGAACATACAAGGGACAACATTTATCAGCAGATGCTGTTCCTTTTAGTAAATATTATAAACCTCCAGTATAATGAATGTTAATTTCCTGCAGTAACACATTCAGCCACAGGAGGGAGGCAGTGGTATAAACATTGAACATGCTGGCTTGCAGGGAAAGAGGACGACTAAGGTGACACACTTGCATTACAACGGGCTCTTCTGGAAACATTTCTGTGGTTCCTCCCAGCAGGAATTCGACATTAAATGCATGCAGTCTGGATGTAGTCATGATTTTAGGAAAAAAGGGACACAGTGTTACAAGTTGGATCCCAGACCAACATGTGTAAACTCAGTGAATGTTTCCTCATCTTTGAAGTTTTTCTTTAGCAACATCTGCTCCGGTCCAGCTGTTCAGAGCTCTAAAACACACCGACTGTCAGAGTAACCTCTGGCTAGTAAATGCATGTGTGAACTCAAAGCAGGGCACGGTCGTCAGCATTCCCTAAGGGAAGAACAGTGGGGATGCTCTGATGTTGCACTTCCTCAAAGCCCGTGGGCTCTCAAAGGCAGCCGATGTTAACTGAGATTGTGGCTTAATGGGCTCAGTTAAAGACAGTTATTATCTTCATTACACACAAGGATAACTGCTGGCTATACCTTTAGATAGATGCTGTCTGAATATGTTTGAAATATGATAGTATTGATCCTTAATCAGCTACGTTTTCTCCACTAGCCTGCCTCACTGTACGTCACATGGCATGCTGTGGTAGCTTTCCCTCTGCCATATGAAAGTGACCTCCTTTGTGGCTTGTTCGCGTGCAGCCATGTCAGCATCCTGTGACCTCCCCTCGCTGTCCTTAGCCAGTGAAAGGATGTGAACTGATGCACAGTGTTTGGATGTTATGATGATGACATTTTGAGATGTGAAATAATATATTTTTCTGTGTAGTTCTGCTAAAGAAGTCGGTGTGTTAAGTTTGAAAATGCAACACTGATCAGAACTGAAAATAAGGCGTCATTCAGTGTTAATGTAATAAAATTAACCTGTTTGGCTATTTTCTGAGCAGATATCAAACATTTTAGCTATTTAATCCTAGCTTGTAATATGTTTTTCATTGTTTTAATTTAATTCAATGCATTTCCTTTTGTTTTTTGAATTACTGATAACAAAAATAACAAAAGATCTGACCTTGGACAATTGAAACCCTCTGTGACAGTGCATATGACAATGAAAGGTTTTTCTCATTCACCAAACAGCTGACTAACTGTTAGCTGCAGCATGTCAGCGTTTAGTAAGATAGTGAAAAAACCCAAAATACAACATCTGGTGACAGCAGGCAACTTGATTATATATTAACAGCACTTATTTTGTTGCATTTCGACTTTTAAAGTAAAGAAAGAGCAAAGTAAATCTCTGCTGCTTTAAACTGACTGAAAACCCAGGTGTTTCCTTTGGACAAGAGGAAAAATGAAAATGGCTGAACATTTTTTCCAAATATTTAGTTCTGATGGAAGTGATTTTTATCACTACTGAACCTTCCAACTTTATTCATTGGATTCTTTTTCTATTTTTGTAAGCTGTTTTTCCTGAGTAAAGTTATCTTAACTAAATAGGTATTCTCACAAATAACAGGAGAATGCACAGACTATCCTTTGCCCTAACTATACTCAATATGAACATATTGGGGTATACATCTTAAACTTTTGAATTTTCAGTCCCATTGCAGCGAGCACCCAGTCATGTAGTCTGCCTTTACAAACATTCATGAAAGAATGGGTTTCTCCAAAGAGCTCATTGAATTTGAGCATGGTGCTGTAACAGGATGCCACCATTGCAACAAGTCAGTTCTTGAAATGTATTCTGCGCTAGCTTTTCATTCATCAACTGTAAGTGGTATTATTGCAAAGGGGAAGTGTTTAGGAACCACAGCAACTCAGCCATGAAGTGGCAGACCGCATAAAGTTGCAGAGCGGGAATCGCAGAGTGTTAAAAGTGTGTAAAAGCTGCTAAATGAATTGAACTGTAGCACTCCAAACCTCCTCTGGCATTGACATCAGCACAAAAACGGTTCGCCAGAACCTTTGTAGTATCAGTTTCCCAAGCTTAGCAGCTCCCAGTACAGGTGGCCCAGTATATTTATCCATAAAGTGTATGTGTAGCAGTCATACTCATGTACACAATCACCTTCAAAAAATAACTCTTTGAGACAGGAAAAAAAAACTCTGCAAGTCATCATCTATCAACAGTCTAAAATTTATAGACTCTCCTTTTTCTATACTTTCCTTGGACTTCGTGTTTTTGCTACAAACTGTGTGAATTTACATCATTTCAGGGCTTCAAAGGGGAAATATGCAATAATCAGCATCATCAGCAGAATATTGAAGCTGTTAAATTCTCCCAATGCAATTTGGCCTAGTTATGACTCCACTGCTGCTGCTTTTCCTAACTGTGTGACCAATCGCCATTCTGCATGTGTGCTCACTCTCTCTCTCACTCTCTGGTTGCCAGGGAGACAGAGGAATCGTCTGGAGCCAATGGACACGATTTTCGTCAAGCAAGTGAAGGAGGGAGGTCCCGCCCACGGAGCTGGACTCTGTACAGGTACACACAAACACACACACACACACTCAGTCACATTAACACACACACACAGTGTAATAACCGGCAGATCTGATTAACTCGGCCTGTCTCATATCTGACCTCAAAGTGCTTTTCTATGCCAAGATTTCTTCACGTCTGTACTGTAGGTAACTCACTTCCTTGTAAACTGCCAGGCAAAACAGATATGAGGTTACAAAATAACAGATGGCTCCTTCGTGGGGGGTTGAGCAAAGTGTAATATGCACGCTGTTATTCTGACCTCTCCTTAAATTTGTCTTTGTACATCTCCCACTTTTTTTCTTGTCTTATCAAAACAGGAATCAGTTCTAATTTTAATCAGCGAACATAAAAATATCCCCTTTTTGGTGAAAGCATGGATCAGCTCCTGCTCTTTACAGTTTCCCTGGAATTTAGGTGATGGCTTACTGCTGCCAGAATTACTGCCAGGTTAGCACGTTGTTTTACAGGAAATGTAAAGCGGTCCAGACAAGCCGTCTAAAGCTGCCTGCCTTTATCTGTTCGCTCTCCTCCTGGGACAAGCAAGTGGTATTTTCCCACAATTATTTAGTTTCACTCCTAAACTCACCTCCCCTCTCTTCCTGTATGATGGCCATCTTCAGAAAACTTGGAGATAGGTCCTAACATGGGGTTTTTACATACATAAACATGCGCTGGTATTACGATTCTCCTTTGATCTGAACACAAATGTGTGTTTGTGCTGGAAGGAGTCACTCCATCGTGGTTTCTTTGGTCAATAATCACGTTGACTGTGATTTCAGATCATTTTTCAGAGCACAAACACGTGCTGCTCTTTCATCTATTCTTTTTCTTTTCTGCCCAGGGGATCGGATAGTGAAGGTGAATGGAGAGAGCATCATTGGGAAGACATACTCTCAAGTCATAGCCTTGATCCAGAACAGGTAAGATTGCACGTTTCAGTTAATGATTCATTTTGAGGGAAAACAAAAAGCCTGAATGACTCACAAGATCTAATCCTTTCATAAATGTTTGTGGCTTATTGATGGGAAAGGAGTTAGAGATGTTGGGAAACATGTTCCTTTTTAGCAGAGAGTTTCCTTCTCAGAGAAAGCCCACATGCTTTCACATCCACGTGTTACATTTAGCTGTGAAAAGATGTACAGAGACGTGACAAAAGAATACTAGCATAAATCAAAGTCTGACTCTTTTATCCTCTTTGGTGCACTTTGATTGGGGCACTGTGTTGTGGACCAAAAAACAGTCTTTTTCATGATCTCCATTTATGATGAAAACGTGATCTGACCCCAGTCTGGCCCACCTAGTCTAAGTGAAATGTTTCCTGTCGTCATGCACCGAGGTGCGTGTGCACAAAAGGATCCAGAAGCAGACTCAAGTTTTAGCAGGAAAGGACACTTTACTGTAAATAACAAAAGGCGGCCCGGGAAAACCAGAGGAGCAAATAAGGAACTAAAAAACCCGGGGAAACAAATGACACGGGGAAGCCGGAATCGGGACCGTGGGAGGCTGCAACAGAAAGGGGAGAAGATTACTAGTGAACCGGGAAGCTGGGGAGCACAACAAGACAAGGTTAGAGTAGCGGGCTTACAATCGGAGTGGGACCGTGCTCGCTTAGACAAGCAACAAGGTACGCTTCCATATTGATTGATTTTTGTTTCTCCCGTCTCCGACACATGTGGCCAATAAGCGGACTCAACATTCTCACGTAGTTTTTATTGTTAGTGTTATTAAAAGAAACCAAAAAATGGGAAACATCTAGAGTCTTACAAATTTATCAGCTGATTCAGACCAAAGTAAACAAACTACAGTTGGGAAAATGCCAGTTTCTGTTACTCTGTGGCAACACCGTTATGATTTTGGAGAGTGCTGCCTCATGCAGAATTTGAGGCCCTGCATTTGTGTTTGCTTGCATGACTTTTTGGTTGCACTTAGAGAGAGAAAGACTGTAATATGCAGATGCTTTGGAGAAACACTTGCATGCATTCCTCCCAAGAATGGTGAATGTTTGAAATGGAACAGGAAAGAGAATGATAGCAGGCTTCACCAGGGAGAGGAAGAAATGTGAAAAAAACAATCTAAATAGCAGCACATGTTGTTTTTAACATTCGGTTTCACGTCATTCTTAATAGACCAATCCCAGTGCCCAGCTTAACAGCCTCACACACTTTGAGACACTTTCCAGCTAAGCCCATGAGTGCTTCCTGGCAGATGCTTTGACGTTTACGCACACTTTCTGTTAGTCAAAGGGACTTTCAGTGTGGTGCTTTGAAAAAACAAAAAAGGACAATGTTGTACAAACAAGCTCGGGAGGTGAACCAGAAAAAAGAAGAACGGGAATGTGAAACATAAGGCCCGTGGCCCAGAAAAGACTCCAATCCAGACATTTTATTTGAATTAACATAAACTTAAGATCAAAGTGGGGTGTATTTGGCTCATAAAGTGAAATGAGTTCAACATCCCTGCTTCAGAAATAACAACACAAATAAGAGTAGCCCTCATAATTTTTAATTCTTTCTTCTGGTGACAGTGCACAGCTACAGCAGACCTGAGTCATCCACGCATCAGCACATGCAGACATGGCGAGACCTTAATCTGATGAGTCCAACATCTCCCAGAGATGTTCAGTTGGGTTGAGATCTCATTTAACATTTGCTTTGAAACTTTAGTCATTCAGCCCTTTACTGTATGTCCTGCTGGTGTGGCCTGGCCCAGGTTCTCATCCTAGAAGATACCAATCACATTACAATCCAAAGTTTGACATTGAAATGCCCCCAATGGCATAACAGAGACACCCAAACCTGTCACTGCAGTGGTTAAGAGTCAAGTTGTTTTTTTTCCTTTAATATGTCACCTGGCCATTTCTTACGAGAAATGTTCACACGTCCTTAATTTGAGGTCTATGTTATAACTGTTTCTCTCTCTGTCTTTCTCTCTCTCTCTTATGTTTATCATCCGTCAGTGATGCCTTGCTGGAACTCTGTGTGATGCCAAAGGATGAGGACATTTTGCAGCTGGTAAGCATTTGTTTATCTGTAAATACCACAAGTGCACAAACATCTAAAGAGATAATCCCCAGTTGTAAAACTGGAGAGCAGCTTTTAAGACTCTAGGATTAGGTTATGAATGGCTATAATTAATTTTCACTTATGTTGACATTAAAATGTCTGTCTCTTCATTCCATCCATCGTGCAGTACGTGTGCAGGCATACTAAAACTTAACCTGTTAATCTTTTGAAATTACATTAAATAATCACCTTTTTATTCTGCTGAAGAAAAATGCTCTGGATGTGTCAAACAAACCAGACTCAATGAGATACTTTACAGTATTTTACTTTGTTCGCTCTCACTGTTTTGCTTGTGATTGTGTCAAACAGTCGGGTATATACAGTAACGTATAGTCAGCTAACCTGTGTAGCAATATACAAAAGCATTACCTTGGTTGCACCTGGTTTCCCGGCTCAATGAACAAATATGACTCAGTAAGGAATTTTTTTATCCAACAATAGTCACATTCATCATCCCTTTCAAAATGCTGGCTACAGACAAGATCATTCTTGAAGTTTTAGATTCATTTTCTGTGGCTCTCCACTGTGCAGCTGGAGCCAGAGAAAACTTTACTTGTCAGATTTTTCTTGCAGCAGCTCCACAGATGCTTGCCATGTAGCCAAACAGTTGCTTTAAATTGTCAGTTTGGTGTCCAGACTCCAAAGCAGACAACTTGTGTTACTGGCTGCAAATTATGCTGTTTTGCCTAACCCTCTGAGGTCTGTGACTCTAAAGTGGGATCTAAGCTTCTGAGTTAAATCTATGCCGGAGGTACGCTGTGACCACAAACCCTTCTGAAACCCGATGCCGTGACTCTTAGAAACTAACTGCGCCGCATCAGTGCAGCCTGTAAAGACTGTGATTGGCCTGTTCAGTACCATCATCGGTTTATCTTCATTTTTCACCTTGACTGGAATACAATGGATCCATTCAAATAGAGAAACTCCAGAACCAACTAGTGTGTTGGTGGCACAATGCTGGCAACAGCACTGGCCACTTGCATAGGTTACTTGGTGGCCTCTACATGGATTCAGCATAGATGCAAATCATGCATAACCCAGGCAAACAGAATACACAAGTTTTGTTTTCATTAAAATATTCTGCTAGTCTTTGCAATCAATAAACAACTAAAATAATCATTCTGACCGGCACACGTCAAAAACTATTCACATTTTTATCTAAAAGAGTCTGTTTTACCTTTCTCCAAATGAAAGGGTTAGGGTTGTGTTAGGGTTTACCAAGTATGATGACCTCAGATGTCATATGGCGCCACAGTACAGTATTAATGACAATTACACCATAATTTATTATTTTATTTACGTTTTTAAATAAAACAAATATTTACATCAATTTGAGCATCAGGAGAAAACATCTTATGATGAGAAAAATGTGTCGTTAACGTCTGATTATGGATAGCTAGTCAAGACTAGCAGGGATTTACAGGCTGCAGTTTGTAGTCACATGATTAATCCACTGTGGAGGAACTCTAGTAATTATTCCAGTGTTGAGTCAATGTTTAACCACCCACTCTATGCAATGTTTCTTAAGGGTTGTTCTTATACTTAAAGCTTGTATTGATTGTCCCATGTAGATGGGCTAGTTTTCAAAAAGCCAGGAGTAAAACCAGCAAATAGGAACGCCGCCTAGCCGGGTTTCGTGCCGCAGCTCCGCGAGTTTATACCGATCAGCCTGAGGAGCTCAGTGATGCAAACAACCAGCATACGGCATCAGTCAGGGTCCAGAGCACCTCAGACGATAACATTGCAAAGCCGTGTCAAACCAGTCGCCACACGTTTCTCACCTCTGCTTGGGAAAATCACCGTTGAAGCAGAGAGCTGAGTCAGATCCCACTGTGTTGCTAAATTCCTCACATAGCTTGTTAGTTTGGCCTCAGCTCACCAAAAAGCCACAGAAAGTTGCTTTTGGCCTTTTGGAATGAATCAGAGCTCACAAGGGATTCAAAGGAAGCAATTAGCTGTTTCTCCTCATGGAGGAAAACAACAATCAGAGTTAATTTCACCATTTTAATGTACAGTTCGCAACAATCTGACCTATTTAAAATCTAGAATGAGCACCCACATAAAAGTGAAATGTGAATAAACAAGCTCATAGTTCTCATTCCATATTTAATATTTGATCTTGTGCATTAGATTCTATCCCATAAAACGGAAATATATGAAATTTCTGGTATTCATGTGGAGCTCATATTGACAAGATTGAGAAGACTCGATCTAATATTGTTTCCATAAGATAAAAGGAGCTTGAAGCAGCAACACAAGTACCAGTAAATATGTTTTGGGAGATACTGAGTCCTAACCGGAGGGAGTGCAGCTGCAGTCAGCTGACTCCCCTCAGTGCTCTGTTTACAAGGCGGAAGCTGGTGCAGATCAGGCAAGTAAGGGTGCTCACCCAAGAGAGCAAAAAAAAAAAAAAAATCTGACAGTGCAGCATCTGACAGATCAGAGGGAAGACGAGGAAAGAGGCAAGAGTGGAGAGAGTGTAACACACAAGGGCGACGAAATGCTCCAGGAGCCGGCGAGGAAGGGCAAGGGAGGGGCGTTACCACAGTGAGCAGGTGAGAGTGACAGAGCAAAGGGAAGAAATGCAGAGTATGTAGAAGGAGAAAAAGCCAGCAGAATATATTTGCCAGTGTGTTCTGACAGCGACTGTGCTGTGTGGTGGAGGCGGAGGAAGGTGAGGGGACGAAATAATGGGGACAAACAACGAGACTCAGGAAGGTATTCAGGTCTAAGACGAACACCAAATGGGCAGCTGCGCTCTTTTCAATTCTTATTTTTGCACTTTGACTGACCGTGATGCCTCTGTTCAGCCTTCCTACAGCGAGATGTATTTTTAGCTTTTGCCGAAGTCTATCGTTGGTACCTCTTTATCTCTTTATTCTTACCTGTTTACTCTCTTTATTTCCTTTTTTCTCTCTCTGCTTCCATTTATCTAACCTGTGGACTGCAGTTTTCCAGGGATATCACTGCTCTGGTAAGAAGGGAAATCATACTAATCTTCTCATCTTCCACTTTCCTTCACCTCTTATGAAAGATCTCCCCTTGTCTTGAGATTGTGTTTGCAGTGGTAGGACAGGTAGAGCAGGGTGTTTTTCTCTTACCCTGATAAGTAGGTTAAGGGAAAGACGGGAAAGATGTGTTTAAAGGATAAACAAATGCCCTGAAATCGTCTGTCAACAGACCAATTTCCCTCTGTGCTTTCCACGGTGAGGAAATTGACTTCTCTTGGATTGAACGTAGTTTCAGAGGGAGGCACCCGGCAGCTGAGGTAGTGCTGTTACTGTTAATGCAGCTGTAATCTGACACCTCAGGTAGAGTGCAATCGATTAAAGTCCAACGCCACAACTCTCTCCCTTTCATTTTCTCAAGAACGTCTGTGCTGAAAGGATGTGGAAATACAGTCTGTTTAGTATGCAGCCAGGAGTTTTTTCCTGACGCCATCTGTGGCAAAACAAAGTGTTTTTCTTTAACTTTTTATCACGGAAAGTACCTCGGTGGCTTCAGTGACTGTAGAATTGTGAAGCCATGCTGACAGAAGTAACGTTAGCTGCCAACGGCAGACAGAGAAGACCCCCGTTCACCCTCTCCTCATGCCTCAGGGCACACTCTTCGGTACCAAAGGTGGGTAAGCCCCTGCCAGATTAATCCTCACTCAGACTCTGAGGGTTTATTCTGGATTTTCCAGCTTTCTTTCTCTACTTATTGCCCTCTCTGGCAGCCTCCTTTTCCCACTTGTGTTTCTGTTTTTACAGAGGAGTTTAGGCTGCAACATTTGTTTGCCGTCTCCTAGAAAAAGAATTGAGAAACTTTGAGCAGAGCTGTGTTTGATTTGAAGAAATGGCGTGCTATTCATTTAGTGGTATAGACGGGATCAATCCAGTTGTGCCATCTGTCACGTCCAGTTTGCTGTGGGTATGCAGCAGTGTTTGACTTTCTGATAATCTTGTCAGCTCATACAAAGACTCCTGTCAATAAATGACACTTGTGGATTACGAGCCCTTCTCCAGTTTTGTAACTTGAGCTACAATGTTTTTGTACTGCAGATGTAGTATTTCTATAGGAACATGCTATTGTGGCTGAAATGGCAGTGGAGGTGTAATATGAGATGTGGTTGTAAATGCATCTTTAGCAATACTGCTTGAGAAATGAGATGACAGGGCAAAAATAGATATCCCACTCTTTGTATTCTTGGATATTTTTGGAAATGCGTCTGCACCAGTTATATTTGTGTCAAGTGTTGTTGTGTCAACTCTACAGCACGTCCCACTCCATGCTTGTCCTTTAAGAGAGTTTAAAGTATCTGTTCTCTGGTTAGGTTGATCTCTTTGGATGTGATGGGATTGGTTTAGCTCTTAAACCTCTCTGCAACCAAAGTGATATAATTTCTTATAATCTCTTGCAGGCGTATTCCCAGGATGCATACCTCAAAGGAAATGAGGCATACAGCGGAAATGCCCAGAATATCCCTGAGCCCCCTCCCATATGTTACCCACGGATAGAAGTCAAGGCTGCAGGCATGGCTCAGTCATCAGAGCCTGTCACTGTCACTGAGACTCCCAGAGGACCAGTTCAAGGACCAGGGAGGCGAGGGGGCGCCACAGAGAAGAGCTATCGGGTGGAAATCCCTGTTCCTCCTTCTCCTCCCCAGCAGACGTCAAAGTCTCAGACAGTGGTGTGTGTCTGTAATGACAATGTGAGGACAGTGCCCCCTGATCAGATCGAGAGGGGGTCTCGGGTGGCTCGGGCTGGACCCAGCCACAGGACTGAGGAAAATCGGTATGGTCCTACAACAGATTCTGGCTCGACCCGACCAAGACCCCTTATTCCCTCAGTCCCTGGGAGCGCTCAGTTACAGTACCCCTCCTCACGCACCACAGAAATGCCAGTCTACCCCCCTTCCTCAACTTCTAGACCTGGAATCTATTCTGACACCTTATCTCCACCTGGACGGGCCTCGCAGGACACGTTCTCCACTGCCATCTCACCCAGCGCCAACCACTACTCACCCTCTCCCACAGCTCCCTCCACCTCCCCTCACCAGAACATTGACTGGAAAAACTACACCACCTATAAGGACTATATTGATGCCAAAAGACTGCACAGTTATGGCTGCCGCACCATCCAGGAACGCTTGGACACCTTGCGTGCAGCTTCCAGTTCTAGTTCTGTCTACACCCAGCAACGAACAACATCTCCTCCCGTTGCCAGTCAGAGAGGGGCACTGGAATCCCAGGTTAAACGCAGGAGTGCATCCAGTGACCGTGGGGTGGATACAGGTAGTCAAGGTGCTGCAGTGACAGCTCCTTTACGCAGCGCCTCCCAGGAGAGGCTAGGAGGCGGGGCAGAGAGGACGATAACAACTAGGAACTGGCCTCGTAGCGCTTCACAGGATGCTCTGCCTTTCTCAACCCCAACAGGAGTCACCAAACCTCGTGCTCGGTCTTGTGATTACCTGGGTCAGCATCCCGGAGAGCTAGGTGGGCGTCTCTCTGGAGACAGGTTGGGAGTGGAGGACAGGCTTCAGCTGGGTCAGGGAGAGGAAGCCAGGGCTAGCAGGCAGGGATCTGAGTTGAGGGCTTTACCTCATCTAAACAGGAGTCTCACTGGACAAGAGGAAGAAGGACAGGGATTTTCCAACTCGCCTCTAGCAGCTCCTGTGTTTACTAAAGGTACAACAGATTCTGCACTACCATCGAGGACAGATGGCATCATAATGAGGCCGTCACGTCTGCCTGTCAAAAATGCCATTTCAGACGCCTCACCTGCCTTACCTTCCACTAAACCCATGGACCCTCTAAAAGACCAAAGAGCTAACATCATGGGCAACCATATGGGCTACTCCTCCCCTCTGCACCTGCAGCTCAGGTCCAGGGCTGACAGTCTGAAAATAGAGAGCAGGTCAGAGGCGGGGCTAGCAGCCAGATCCTCCTCTTGCTCTGGTCCTTCGTCTAAACTGCCCACGCAGAGACAACTACAAAGTGCTGGCAGTGCTTCTACCAGTAATGGAGCTGTCACCCAAAAGCCAAAGGTCAAAGAAACCTCTAGTTCCACTAATTCTCTTGTATGGACTAACGGCAGTCTTGCAGAAGGTGTTGAAGGACCTGATGCTACCGTTGTGGTCCTCAGAAGGGACAAAAACTCTGGAACTGCTCATGTTCGCCCTCCGTCCTATGTAATAGCTGTTAACGACAACCAGAGAGGAGTGACTCATAAGTCACCACACTTAGTGAAGGCAGGCTCTGCAGATGCAGCGATGTGCTGGACGTCTAGTGACAGCTACAGGGAGATGCATCTGAGAAGGCTGGGAGACACACGGCAAAAGTCCGGATCCAACAACTTGGATGACTCTCTGGATTCAATCCCCTTCATAGGTAAGACCTCCTTATCTTTTTATGTTCTTTCTATAGCAACAAATTTGACACAAGAACAGTCTGTTTTGTTAAAGTACTGCTGGAATTCATTTTAAGCTTCAACTATCAGAAAGCTGCCATCAAATCATCAGGCACAATCTTGCTTTCATGTCTACTTATTAGGTAAAACTGTATTTCCTCATCCAGAACTTGGAAGCAGAAAATTCAGACTGCAGGTAATTTGAGGGTGGTTGTTGGCACCTGTTGGCACTACGCATAGAGTTTAGCATAGTATTAGTATAGACAGATCAAATGATCTTAGTGTGAGTTCACATCAGCTAATGATTTGGCTGATTTTACATAGAGTGAGCTATATAAGCTGCTTTACCGCTGCTGTGCATCTGCAAGCCACTTTGCTGCCCACCTCTTCAATTTATGCTGTGTCTAACTTAAATAATGTCTGTGGTCATTGATGCCTGCTCCTTTTTATACGAGGACCTTGCTGCTACTCTCCCGTCTTAGGTTTTCAACATATGAATGCATCAAGGAAAGATGGAAAGGTGAAAGACTAGAGCCATGCCACCAAATATAAATAACTGGGGATGCGAAGAACTGTCTTCTTTTGACTTAAGTGACTAAAATTAATTGTCATAAATGATCAAGTTCATTTTTAAATAAAAAGAGGTTTTACATAAAATAAATACTGACATGCTTCAGTGTTGAAATAATATATGTGTAAATACTGAGTCTAGATAAAAGGCTTTGTATCGAAAAGTTGAATGCTACTGTTAGCCATGCATGACAATGGGCATTAATCTTGCAGGACAGGCAGAACTTCACAGTAAAAATACAATCAGTAGTTTAACACACTCTTATAGATCAGTAGATGAAGACATATGACATATTTAATTCTCTGTAGGTAAAATGATCATGCAGTGATGGGCTGTTGAGTTCACACTCTGGTTTGCTCATAGCTATATTTCAGGGGTTCCTTGGGTTTTTATAAAATCTTTTTAAAAATCTATAATACCCAGTGATACCTTCTCATGCATGTTTTGGTTATGTTTGTAATTTATTAAATGTTAAAAAAAGAGTAATTAATTCATAATTAATTCACATGTAATTTCCATATTTAGCAGTTAGAAACCCAAGTTTAAAGTGATATCAAATGAAAAGTGAGAAACATATTTTCCTTCCACATGACACTCCCATCTCAAAATCCACAGTTTAAGGTGGTGAGAGTGATATTCTCCACTGTTGGTTGCCTGAGGACAAAAATGTAGACACGCCTTCAGTATCTTCCTGTTTAAAGGAAATAAAAATCACCATAACCAAAAACCATGGAAGCCAAATAATTATAATAAAAAATTAGTCTGAACTTCCTGTTTCAGTAGCATTTCATCAGAAAAATGCATTAAAAATCAACTTTAAGCTTGTCCGTTGTTGCCCCACTTTTGCTGCTACAATGAAATACATTGTGTCTAAATGTCATCATGGATATACTATTGCATAATCAGGTGGGGGAATTCCCTGCAAGGTTTGCTCAGTGTGAATAAGAATGAATCCAGTTAACCTGTGTTTTGGTGGTAAACTGCCTTTTAAAGGACACTGTTCAGTGTAGAAATTAAATTTTTTTTAAAGTTTTGCTGCTGTTAAGCAATGTTTGTGTTCAGCATTTTGAACTTGGGACAACGTGACACGGTACTGCCAGTAAGCATGACATATTCAGACAATCCTTCGGCATCCGAAAGGGCAGCACAGAAAAAGTACACAGGGTGCACACTATGCACACGTACGCACTCACCGAGCTGCTTTCCAAGTCAATAAACGCACACACACTCCCTGAAACATCTCATATTTCCACCAGTGTTGCACAGAGAAAGAAACCTAAGCGTATCGTCCTAATGGACTATGACATAGCGGAGAAATGAGAGCATTCCTGCAGCAATCTGCTTCAATTACATTTCATAGTAAGCTTCCAAACAATAAGTGGAACAACTGCTGTACATTATCTGCCTGCCAAAAGTTTATTTTATTTCATGTATTTCTTTTGCAGGGAACAGAATGTAACATACACTACTAGAAAAACATGCGATATGTCACGTCTGCTCATGTTTCTGATGATTCTTTTTTTTCTGTGTTTTTCCTCATGAACTGAAGCTGAGAGCTGCATTTACACGTTGAGGTGTTTATAGAATGACGTTATTGAGTAATGTTTGAAGCATCTTCTGTCTGTCCAAATCTCGTACAACTCTAGAGGCTGACAAGCTTGAACTCGACCTTGCATCCTCAGTTGTGTCTTCATTGATGACTCATTACCATCCAATGAGAGCAGCTCTTGTGTCTGTCTGGTGTCCTAGAACCTGCAGGGATTAATCACATCCTCTCCCAGCAGCACTTCACAGAGGCAGCCCTCACATCTCATGGTCTCGTTCACAGCATTTCGATCAAGATTAGATGGAGATCTTGGTGCTATAGCAGTAATGTGCCTTAAATCAGAACAATCTGGGGTTGTTTTTTTTATCATGTTATGAGACGGCAGTGTGATATTGCTTATACTCTCATGGCAGTCTGCTGTATATTAAGCAACAGCATGGAGTTAGTTTAGCTGAGAATAGAGGATGGAAAGAGGTTTAGCGTGGTTTTTACCCAAAGATAACAAAATCAACCAACAAGCTCATTAATTTACTGTTTACGTGTTATTTACTTGATGTGAAGCATCTGGAGCCTGCATGCTGGACTCTTTCTTCTTGCATTGATTTTCCCAGAGTCCCTCATGGATGAGTGCCAAAACATAAAAAATCCACATGTAATAACTTTGGACAAGATCTAGGTTAGTTGGATCCCCTCTGTTTAAATCTACAGAAACTGATGGCAGTGTGTAAATTCATTCTATCTTGCTATGAAAGTTGGAGGGTAGTTTGTTTATTTATCCCATTTCCTCTTACTTTAAATTACTCCAAGCAACAGCAGACTTGTCCCAGACTCCAGTGTATTTACTTGTTAGATCCACTTTGTGTTTGTGAATTCTGTACTTTGAAGTCCAAGCATTTATTTTGAAAATCAGAACTACAACATGTTTCCAAGATTCAGAGGAAGAAATGAGCCTCATTTAAAATACTAGCTTTATTGCTGACAAGTCAAAAAGTTGAGCTCAGTTTGCAGTCCTGTTACTTGATAACAACAGTGCTACCTACCATGGGAAGGTAGGGACCCCCCAGAAAAGAGCAATACTGCCTAATGTTTGGAGACCACAGCATGTGCAATGAACATGGCATCTTGTTGACTTGGAAGTCAGCTGTTGTCTTCAAAGCAACTTTGGTGCATCAACATGGCAATTAAACGGCAATAAGGTGGAGTCAGTCAGCTGTCAGTCAATTTGGGGTCAAGTTGGCGTTAACGTGCAATCTATTTGTGATCATTAGTGATTAGCTGTGAGAAATTGGTGAAAATCAAAAATTGTGTGCATGCAGAGAAATTTACATTAAACAGAAATGTATGTTGCTGTAAATTGATTGCTGTGTTGGCAATCTGTCTGCATCAATAAATTAGCTATTAGTAAGCCTGTGACAGTCTGTCTATGAGTGATTGCAGTCGGTCCGAGCTGTGCTGCAATTATTTGGAGACAGGTTGCCTCCCATCAGGCAACCTGTCCAATTGCTTTGCAGTCATTAGTGGTGACCCAATCGCTTGCCATCGGTGTGTGACAGCAGAAAAATTCGATGCAGTTACCAGGCAACCACCGATTTTTCCTAGTCACAAGGCGGTAGAGGCTTATTTGTACTTCAGTTGTGATTGAAGCATAATATGAATTACTGCAAACTGAAATACAGTAACAGGCTTTTTTCACTACAGTGGTTCTGACTGAATTGGAGTCACCATTTGCTTTTATGCAGTGTGCCTATATTCTCACGATTTTGGTAAATATATTGGAACAGATCTGGAAGGTTAATGAGTTTATGCTGTTATTTTCCACACGGAACACAAATAAAACCATATGAAAGTCATATCTGTAGAGATGTTTTATGAGAACTTTATTGTACCCACAGAAACGACGTACACTTGTATTTACTATATTGACCAGAAACAAAAAGACACCAAACATGTTGTCTAGATGTGGATAGGTGCATGTTCTCCTGCTTAAAGCCAAATCAGTCTTGATGTATGAAAGTGAAATAAATAAATTGTAATTGTACGTGTTAAAACTCGCTGGCTGCCACCATCTTCCCAGAAACAGAGTTAGAGGTATATAAACAAGTGATTAAAGCAAATGGGCATCTGGCTTGCTTGCAGAAATGAGGTTTGCAGTGTCATGGGAGATGTCTTTGCGGTTTGAGGAAAGAGAGGTTTCACAGCAGGAATCTGTACCCTACAATGAGCACATGTTTCACGTTAAATGGCACCACTGAAAGTAAACAGTTTGCAAGGAAATTGTGTCTTTTAGATCTTTTCGCTGTTGTTCTTTTTAGCTATTTGTCTTTTGTAGTCAGGGCACTTTTCAAGTTAAATAACAGCGACAGTTACGTTTCTGGAGATGAATTTGTAAGAATTTAAAAAAGGTATTCTTTCCTCGTGCCACGGTGACCTGACAAGTTTGAAGTCTCTGGTTGAACCATTTACTTGTGCTCTGCACTATTATAAAGAGAGCTTTCGGTAACAATATCCGCGGTGTGGTCTCGCCCTACTTTCTTCATCACCATATTCGCTGATAAGATTCATTTCTGCAACTACTTGTTCGCTGTACCGGTCTCCTAATTTGTTTTTAGGGTTTGCCGCTTTGCAGATATTGCATATCACTCGTTATGACACAGTCTCGCCTGTGATGATATAATGCAAGCTGACTGTACTGCATCTGTGTATTTAAAGGAAAGGGGTTGTAGCAGCTTATCTGGACTGAAGTGCTTATCAGCTGACTGACTGACTGACTGAGTCTCTGTCTGCATCATGTAGTCTTCTCTCCGTACATCTTATCGCTGCTTTTTATTGCGGTTTGCTGCAATGTTTATTCAAGTTGAGACAGCAGACATGACGTAGACCTTGGTTAATGTTGCTCTAATTTGCAGTATTATGGCTCCTATTGAGTTAAGTTGAATACATTTCAAAGATGTGGTATGATTAGCATCTCCAGCAGATTAACCGTGTTAGGAAAATACATATTTGGATCATGATTATGCCATGGTTGGAATTGTTGGTTTGTCACAGCTCTCTTCCCTTTAAGTGACAGCGTCAGCTTATCTGTACACTTTATGGCCGTGTACCATTAATGGTATTCACTTTCCTGTGGTTGTGCAACCTCTGTCATACACTGGAAGAGCCTCATGTTTTTGACTTGGAACAGTTTGAAACTGAATTGTGAACTTTTGAGGACTTAATGTAATTATTGATTTGTTGTCAGGTCTTCCTGAATCATCACCATGTCTGTCTTCTCTGAGCCTCGGGCTCAGGCTGCTTCATAACAATAAGTGGCCTGTGTCTGTACTCATAGATGTGCCTGCCATTTGTGACGAGCCTGATTGAGTCACAGTAGTTTATTAACTTCATGATGATTTTTGTCTTTGATGTTTTTTCTTATGCTGTATAAATTATTGACTTTTATTCATATTAGTTTCACAAATGTTCTTCTTTACTTCTTATCCTAATATAATAGTGATTTTAAAAAATCTTTTAAAATCTTATTATAAACTTAGTGAAAATCTATGATGAAGTTCCTAATTTAAATACAACTTTCACTGAATCTTTGCACAATTTATAAGAGATGGACTTCAGTGAACAACTAGAATTACTAAGGACTTCTTTGCAAGTTTGACTCTATGCAAAACTGGCCAGTGACCGTTTTGCATGCAGGTTCTGACCATCTGCTCTACCAGGTGAGCTACCAGGCTGCCTACAATACAAGCCCCATGCACAGGGTGCTAGTAGGAATCTGGTTACGACTGCTACGATACGTTTGCACATTTACTTTGGTTACATGCACACAGTTTTTCACGTTGTTTAAAGCCAATCCTAATTACAGTTCTGGATCAGGTGTTGTGCTACCTGTATAAAAGCCTCCTGTCAGCGGCACTCTTTGAGCTTACATTTTAAGAATTAAATGTGTAAAACTACAGAAATCTGTAACTTAATTATTTTGGTGTAGCATGAATTTAAATGGGGGGGGATCTTTATTAGTAGAAAAAGCTGTGAAACTTAGAAATGCAATTAAAAGTCCAACATTTATGCTCACATTTTACGTTTTCCAAAGCCAGCCTGGTCCTTATGTTAGACACTCTGTAGCCAAGCAACCAACCCGAGGGACCCACCCAGTGAAATAGTCAAATATATGAAAAGTTTAATATTTGGGTAAAAACTTAGTTAACATGTTGTAATTTTACTACAGTTTGTTTAAGAAATGTTTTAAAACCAGCCTGAGTGTTCATGTGATCCTTTTTTAAGTATGTTTAAGCTTTTAGCTGATATATTTTGACTATTATACTTCATGTTCAGGGGAGTGTTTTATGATTTTCTTGCCTTGCTGAACTCAGTTTCCTCTTTTCTGTCCTCAGATGAACCGTCCAGTCCGAGCATCGACCTGGAGAGTGCGCACATCCCCGCCTCAGCCGTGATATCTGGAACTCCCATCATCACCACCATCCCAGCCAGCCCCCCTTCTCCGTCCCCTCTCATTCGCCGCCAGCTGTCACATGACCAAGGTGTGTTTTCCATATCAAAGGGTTAGTCAGCTGCTGAATTTGGCACAGAAAGGGACAGTTTCAAATAATTATGTGACCCTCTTTTAATAGATTCTCTCCGTCTCACAATTATTGAGTCAGATTCTGGTTCTAAAACTGAGCGCTCCAAGTCGTACGATGAAGGCCTCGATAACTACCGGGAAGAAGGCAAAGGGTAAGATGCTCTCACAACAGTGCATGTAAAAACTTGTGAAAACAGCCACCATCAGTCTTGTATTTAAAAAAACAGGACAAACAAAGGCAGGTTTTAGTAGATTATTTACAGTGTAGTAGTAAAAACATGGCGCTGCACAAAAAGCGAAACATACCTCTGGGTTTAACTCCGATACGGGTCCATCAGCTGTGTGCAGAGTTTTAACAATTTACTGATCACTTGTAAGGTCACATTTCTGGAAAGCTTATTGGCAGTGGATGGATTTATGGGTACCTTATTCCTGTGACTGATCAATTTTGCTTTTACACTCTCAAGAAAGAGAGGGTGTTGTCTTTCCTAAGCAGTAAAGTCAGAGGTTGTTTTGGTTCTGTTTTACTCCAAAACCAAAGAGAACGAGCACATTTTGTTTGAACCAATCCCACTGAAGCAGGTTTTATTATTTGATGTAGTTTTAAACGCTTATTCTCACACACATCTCATACTTTCTGCTGCCCTCACATTTTTTTCCATTTCTGTCTAGGCGGTCCTTGATACCTGGTCTGAAAAGTCTTATGAAGGTAAGTTTTTTTTATGAGCTCACTGTCGGCTCTTTGTTTTATCAGCGTTTCCTGCTCAGATATTTATGCAACCTTTGTTTCAGACCCACATTATAAACGTCTCTCACCGTAATGTGAATATATTGTGGAAACTGGGAGAGCTGTGGGAGTTGCGTCATGCTGCTTTTGTAAATGATTCATTTAAAAGGAGTTTTTAATTTACTGTATATCACTGGTGCACTTTCGCCTCGTCTTGCACTTGAAAACCTTTCGGGCTTTCATGCGTTTGCATTGGTTTCGTCTCCGTTTCAGGCTGTGGACAGGTCATCGGATGATTCAGGGTCAAGGAGAGATTCCTCATCAGACGTCTTCTGTGACGCCACCAAGGAGGGATTGCTGCATTTTAAGCAGCTTCATACAGAAAAGGCCAAGGTGTGCACCGTCTCTGTTTAAAACCCACACAGTGCCACAGAAATCATGCCTCACACACTTTTATATCCATTGACCTGCTCGAAATTTGGTTTATTAACCATAACAGCTCCTTCTTGATGATATCTTATCTATATTTCCTCTGCTGTTTTTTTTACTTGCTTGAACAGTTTAGATTTTCTTGTCTCATATTGTCCACAACACCGTGATTATAAAGCAATAGTAGTGCTTTTAAGATTGGTTGAATTCCTGCTGTTTTGCTTTGTAAACTATTCTCTTCTTCATGACGTGTTTTATGTAGCGTGTCGGAGGCAGCATGCGGCCGTGGAAACAGATGTACGCCGTGTTGAGAGGAAACTACCTCTGCCTATACAAAGACAAAAAGGAGGGCCAAGCACACGCCAACTGCCAAGCAGTGGATGAGCCGCTGCCGATCAGCATCAAGTCCTGCCTGATTGACATCTCCTACAGCGACACGAAGCGGAAGAACGTCCTGAGGCTGACCACGTCGGACTGCGAGTACCTGTTCCAGGCTGAGGACCGGGAAGACATGCTGGCCTGGATCAGAGTCATACAGGAGAACAGCAACCTGGATGACGAGGTGCGAGTCTTGGGTTCAAACTGTTGGGACAGTCATTATACAAAAAGCAGTCACAAGACCCAAACTTTCATAAGCAGGCAAATTAAGTTAAAGTTAAGTTGTTTGAGTCCAAGTGCTGTGACTCTGCTCGTCTCCTCGGGAGAAAAAAAAAAAACACTGAAAGAATTTGAAAAATTTTGTTTTCAGATGTGATAAAGTCATAAAAACAGATACCAATATTATCATGTTCGTCACGGGTTGAATAAGCGGTTTGGCATTTTTAATTTTACGATTTTTACTGATATATTTGGCAGCTTGCAGCTCAGTAGTTCTCACTAAGAGTGTCCTCGGGGGCTTTCATGCACATTAGCTTTCATCTCCTTTGATTGAGCAAAGCTTTTAAAGCATGTAACCTTCTTGCAAGGCAAGTTTAGACATTTTCCTCAACCCATAGCTGTGTGATTAGCATCTGTTTATTTGTTGAAACTTTATGAAGTACAGTGCATGGGTTACAGGCTGACATATGCGAGTACACTGGGGTTTAAAAAGCAGATAAACAGGAATTTGATTCCTGTAAAAGACGGACAGAATTCATAATGTTTAGCACAGAAAACAGCTTCCAGATTCAGCGAGAACATGTGTTGTACAGCTCTAATCTAAACAAAGATTTACAACTTTCTTCTTAAACAGATGAGCTGTTGGAATATTTTTACTCAAGTTATCGAATTAAAATATTAATGGAAAATATCAAATTAGCGATCCATAAGCCACCCTCTTCTCTCACATACAGTGCTGCTCTAATTTTCCGCTCAGTTATTGATATTTTCTAATAATTAGGGGCTTTCTAAAAGCCACTGAGGCAGCGACGATCTTTGCTACATAAATGCAGAATTTCTGCATGGCGTTTCATCAAAACTCCCCACACCAGTTAGTTTTTCTTCAAATTTGTGTTTACTTGTTTCCTGAATTGTGCTCTTTCCGCGTTCTTTCGATTGTAAACATTCATGTGATTCTTGGTACTGTCGGCTGCTCCCTTATTTCCCAGGGGGTCGCCTCAGTGGATAGAGCCGCATATTTGATTTGGCACAGATTTTATTCTGGTTGCTCTTCGTGACGCAATCCTCCCATTTATCCGAGCTTGGGATCAGGACTAGGAGTACGCTAGCTTGTGACTCCATGGTGTTTATTATGGTGCTTATTCTAGTTCTAATTATTTGTTTTAAATATGTGGGATTTCAAAATAAATGCGCCAGTTAAGGATGACACAGTTACATTTCAGTTGCACAGGGACAATAAAATAGCTGAATTTGTGTGTTCATCTGCAGAGTTCTGTCAGCAGGACTCGTTGTGTTCATTTCTTTTTCTGGACTTCTGGGTAACATTTATGTGACTAAAACTGAATAAACTGAATCTCTTTGAGTTTTGGTTGGATGAAACTTTTTGGAATGTTTTGTGACATTTTGGAGATGAAATGAAGAACAAAGTAGGTGCATCTTCCCGTATTTGAAATATAAACTCTTTTGAGGACCTAACCAGCCAAATGTTTTGTTCTAACAGTCCTCCCTGTGACACCTGAGAGCTGCAGGTTATATAACGATCTGTCATAGTCTGTAAGGCCGGGCTGAAGGGCACAATTGCACCAGATTCCCGTAAACATTTGTTATCACGTCTCATATCACGCCCTGTCGTTTTTTCCGTCTTCCCTTTTTTTAGAATGCCGACTTTACTAGCCACGACCTCATCAGCAGGAAGATCAAAGAGTACAACACCTTGATGAGGTAAGGGTGACATGAAAGCAGGTGAGCGGGGAAGGGAGGTGTCTCATAGCTCATGGGAAAGCTCTGAAAGTTTCGTGTCCATGTCTCATGCAGCCCGACTGGCAGCAAGACGGAGCCGTCTCCCAGAACTTCACGCCAGTCGCTAAGGCAGACGCTGCTGGGAGGGAAAGGAGAGACCAAAGCAACAAGCCCACACTCACCCAAAGCTGAGCAGGAGAGGAAGAACATGCACAAAGGTATGAAAAGGAAGAACATTTTATATCTGATAAATAATAAAATTAATTACTAATGCTTCCTTCATTTGTTATGTAAAAGTAGTATATAAACATTTACTGGGGTGGCTGTGGCTCAGGAAGCAGAACAGGTCATCTACAAATCAGAAGGCTGGCAGTTTGATCACTGGTTTTCATTTTGAGTACACGGTGCCTCTGCTTTATGCAGCCTTTACATATTTAGATCAGGCAGCGTGACTATATGGTTAATGGTATCACTTCTGGAAGTAATAACTCATTGTTTTACAGTTAATGTTACTTTAATGCAAGTAAGTACACGTTCAATGAGCTGTGCCTCAAGTACAACACCCGTAGAGCTTGATTCGTGCCTGTTAAAGGTAATAAACTTGAAGATTGTTGCACCTTGTGCCAGAAACTGCTCAGCTTAGCAGTACAAAATGTATTAGAGTGGCAAGAAGACTGCAAGAAAACAGTCAGTATAGTTCTGTATTCATATCTGGAGCATCACAATAATCCTGACAGTCGAATCCATTCTGCGCTTAATAAATCCTGTATTTGACAGCATTTGGATCCAGATAAGAATAAAAGCAGAAGTGCTCAGGATTTACACACAGTAGCTAAACATCAATCATATAAAAGGAGTTATTGGATTTTACTACATATCCTTAACTTATCCTTCTCAGACATGTTGTAATTAGAAGCTACTATTCACGGTATCCTGTGTGTTGTCCTGTGTGTGCAGATGACACCAGCCCTCCCAAGGATAAAGGGACATGGCGAAAGGGCATCCCAGGACTGATGAGGAAACCTTTCGAGAAGAAGCCATCTCCTGGAGTCACGTTTGGAGTGAGACTGGACGACTGTCCTCCTGCACAGATCAACAAGGTTCGGGCTGGTTTTATTCAGTGCACAAACCCAATGTTCTGCTCTGGAATGGGCCTTTTAAAACACGGTCCTCATTCCTCTGTGTTCCAGTTTGTGCCTCTGATTGTGGAGGTTTGCTGTAAGCTGGTGGAAGAGAGGGGGCTGGAGTACACGGGCATTTACAGAGTTCCTGGAAACAATGCTGCGATCTCCAACATGCAGGAGGAGCTCAATAACAAGGGCATGAATGATATCGACATCCAAGACGATGTGAGTGTCCTTTCATTGATCTGCTGCTGCTTTAATTAAACTCTCCTTGAAGTGCGTTTCCCTAATGGCCTGAAGTATTTTTAAAAGCTGCAGACTGACAGGTCTCTTTTCTACATCTTTGTACTCTGGCCAGTGATGGGTAAATCTTTAAAATGTAATATCTATTTATTGCAGAAGCTGGGTAAGCTTGTATTTCTGGATCACAAACATTATGCAGCAGCAGTGGAAGCTGTAGAAAACCATCATACTTGTTTTCCCAAATGAGCCTTTTGCTAAATTAATTGTATTTTTGTACAGAAATGGAGGGACCTCAATGTGATCAGTAGTTTACTCAAGTCCTTCTTTCGGAAACTCCCCGAGCCCCTGTTCACCAATGGTAAGTTGATTCTTCTTGCCATCTAGTGGTTAAAAAGGAGAACTGTCATCTGTAAAAGTACTTTTACTTCTTTTTTTTTCGTCCTGCAGAGAGGTACACAGATTTTATAGAGGCCAACAGGATAGAGGACCCAGTGGAAAGACTCAAAGTGCTGAAGAGACTGGTGAGTAGAAGTAGTTTTGTAACATTTAACCTCATTAAAATTACACAAAATGCAAGAAACTAAGATGTCAGACATTCAATTTGTGTTTTGTGTAATTTCTCTTTTCCTTACAGCTTCACGAGTTACCGGCTCATCATTACGAGACCCTCAAGTTCCTCTCAGCTCACCTGAAAACTGTGGCTGACAACTCTGAGAAAAATAAGGTATTTGTTGTTGTTGTCATTGTTGCTTTTGTTGTTTACATATTTTTGTTCTTGTCTGTAGTGTAATTTATAGTCTTATTATACAATTATGTAGACCCCTCTGTTCTGAGTTACTCAGTTTGGAGACAAACAAAAAAATAATTTTTTTTTTTTTTTTAAATGTCAGATGGAACCGAGGAACCTGGCCATTGTGTTCGGCCCAACTCTGGTGCGCACCACCGAGGACAACATGACCCATATGGTGACGCACATGCCCGACCAGTACAAGATAGTGGAGACCCTCATTCAAAATGTGAGTTTCAGTGTTGGGTCACTGATTCAAACATGCACACAAATTTTTATTTTCTCACGTTTATTTCGTGTCTTGCAGTACGATTGGTTCTTCACTGAAGATGGAAATGGAGAGCCAGTGGTGGGTACAGATGTTACTACAATAACATTGTTTTCTTCTCTAAATACTAAAACAAAAAAGGCAGTTTTGGTGAAGTGAGTTGGCAAAAAAAATGTAGATGGCAAAGAGAAAAAACACTGAATCAGTTCGAAAGCATTGATCAGTTTTTACTCAGTGAAAACAAAAACATTGCGGTTCAAAAACATGATTGGTGTTACTACCCAGCTCTGTTAGGAAGAAGGGAAGTAACATAAAACCAGATGGACGTGGCTCAGCCACGGTATTTATTGCTTAGAGGTTTTCCAAAGGCGAAGAAAAGAGGCAGACTGCAAGGGAAAGGAGGGTTTGTGGGTGCTGCTAAATCATATAGAAAAGCAAAAAGTGGTAGGACAAAATTTTAGTGTTTTTTTTTTTTTTTTCTTCCACCACCAACAAATCGCTGGTGCCATTCTGTGGCTACTGAATATGATTTTCAGTTGCATCCTGCAGAATCTGCCCACCATGATTTTCCTAAAAGAAGCACTTTCATCTTTGTAATGCTTCGTTCTCCTATTGGTTGAAATGTGGAACCTCATCAGTGTGAAAGAAGTAACAGTACAACTGCAGCAATGCTTCCTACCCCAACTAAAACACTCTAGTAGTAACACCACTGTCCCTTGTGGTGTTTCTGAGTATTTCCCATGTGCTGTGTGCTACATGTGAGAAAGGACAGCTTTAGACTCCTGATGTTGTTCAGAGTACATGTTTGAAAATTGGTTTCAACTAACTTATGCAGCACCCAAGAAGTTAAGTATGTGTTCTTTCAAAGGATAGTTCACAGTTACAACAGCAAAGTTAATGGAAGAATGAGGTGCCCAACACCGAGCTGCATTCACTGAACATTGCTATGAAGTTGACCTGCTTTTTGATTGGACGTTGAATGAAGAAAATTAACAAACCAGCAAAAAACTGTTTTACCTTTTATGATGAAAGATACCCAAATCAAATCATTAACTTCTCCTTCCTCCTTTCAGACTGTGTCCCAGGAGGAGAGTGCAGTGGAGTCTCAGCCCCTCCCCAACATCGATCACCTGCTCACCAACATCGGCCGTACGGGCACATCGCAGGGTGAAGTATCAGGTAACACGCTGCATTTTGGCAGGCCAACTCTGTGGTGGGTTAACCTTTCTCTACCCTTTCACCGCTGAGCACTGTGGTCAAAGCTGGGAGGGACCGGTTGTGTTTAAGATTAGAAACAAATGTTGATGATGCTGCTTCTTCCCCAGGCCAAGCTTCCCCTTTTGCTCCTTTGGCTGTTGCCATTAGGAAGAATGGCTAACACTGAGTCCAAACAATGAATTCTCATTCTGGGACGTTACATAATGCCCTTTTGTCAGGTGTCTTTTGGCCCTGCTTTTGCAGTTCTGTAAACTTATTAGGTGTTAGGAATTAGGACATCGGTAAGGGTGGCAGTGTCAGAAATTACAAGCTAACAGCACGATTATTATGGTTGATTCGACTGTGGTTCGCATCCTGTTTTGAGCTTAGAAGACTTTTTATTACCTCAAACTGGGCTTTTGGGGGCCACATATTACATAACAAAAGTCTGAATTTTCATCTTAATTCTGACCATTTCAAGAACTTAACTTCTGTAAATGAAACCCCACGTAGCTCACCTGGTAAAAAAACATCTTTATTCCAATTTATTCCAAGTTTTGTGCACAGGGAAAAATCATGGATTGTCTTAATATTTATTCCTTGGTTAAGTTTACACCTCTTTAAAGATCCATTCGTTGATTCTATAACCCGGCGTGTTATGCACGCTACTGCGAAAGGACACCTTCTGCTGAGACACGCCAGCAGCTTTGACAAAACGGCATTATCTGACAGCCCCGATATGAGAACAGGCCGGTCCAAATCCCTGTGTGGGATTCAGTGGGCAATTTATTTGCATCCCCAAAAGGATGCAAAAAATTGCCTCCCTCCTTCATTTGCTTTAAAATCTATTCCTCCTTTTCGGTATATGCTAGCCTTTTAAGCAGTTCTTTTTAAACAACCTTCTGCCCTTTTTGGTACCCCCATTTCCCCCTCTTTTTCCTGCCTACTGTTGCACTAATACGGCATGTTCTTTGGCACGTCAGAACTAGATGTTTTTACAGTAAAAGGCGACCTCTGATTCCTCTGTCTCTAGTGAGGCTCTGTCGGGTGTCCTAACGGCTTTCCCAGCATTCACACATACTGATCTTGACACAGGCCAAGTGGGAGGAGTCTATCACACCATGATGTCACTGATGGACTCTATAATGTCTGTGATGGACAGCTGGAACTGTAGGAAGAAGGAGGATTGTTGCCCGCAGTGTAGCTGCCTAGTCTGCAGGAACCCGCAGCTCTATTAAGAAATGCCAAAGAGAGAGAAGAAAACAAAACAAACAAACAAACAAAAAAGTTAATCAAAGAAAGCTTGATGAAAAGGGGAAGTGAAGCGGCAACACGGTACTGTACGGTGTCCGGTTTTCTATCAGAGTATACCTAACACAGGCCGGTGCTACTGTCTGAAAGGCTCTCCGCTGTCTCTCCTCACTGTCTCGCAAGCTTGCCAACAGGAGAGATAGCATGGTACGGTTTCTACGTCACTGGTCAGTGTGCACCTGCATATTGTGCCTCCATCTGTATTGTAAGGGGTGTATAGGGGGGCTTGGCTATGTCACACAAACACAAATTTTAGCTAAGGGACGCTATGAGTGACAGATTGCAGAGCAGGTGAGGACTGATTATAGGTTTTCCTTGCTGACACACTCATTCTCATGTAGTGTCCTCTCTTCTCATATAGCTAGCCCCTCTGTGACCCCCCCGTCACCTTCATTTCTTTTTTTCTTTATTTGGTTTCTTCCATAGATGTTTTTTGTCATCACTGTGTCAATGTGTCTGAGACCTCATATCATCTCACATTGCTTCATTGGCAAATTTGGTATCAACCTGTTTTGACAGAAATGGATCGGTGACATTGATCTCCAGCTAGAAGCTTAAACCATATTTGTTATTTTAATACTGAAGTTTAATTTTAGGCTTTTTTTTTTTTTAAATAAGGTTGACAGTTACAAAAAAACATGGCTAGGAAAAGGGCTGTCACATCATTAGATTGTCACTGTACAAATATTTGTGCTAAAAAGCTTCATGACAACATTATTGCAATATCTGGAAAATCAGAAAAAGAAAATTCAGATCATTCAAATTATTTGCAACTTTGTTTATTATGTGTTTATCTCCTTTCTTGCAAACGAATCTTAGTCAGAAAAAAGAAGCTATGACGACGTGTCTCCAAAATCTCTATATACTGTGGTTTTATCATAGACTGTATGTAAAAGATGGAAGCAACCGCTTCTGTTGACTTTTAAGGTTCTGTGTAAAACATGAGCTGGGAATTTAGACTTTCACCTTAAACTTGACATGACGAGAGGTTTGGATCTCACTGAGGAACTGAAAATACTGCCCATTCATAAAATAGTGACCAGTCAGTCAAAATGAAGCCAGACTCTATTGTCCATTTTACGCTACATGAAATCATAATTTACTGTATGAACATCAGCTGAACACTGACTTTTTAAAGAAGCAATTTCAGTCTGTGCTTGCTATTTTAAAATTACAGGTAATAGAAGCCCTTTTGGTGGCTCTTGCATTTTTTATATACAGTCTATGGGTTGTAGCTAGCTAGCAGTTACTGTGTCATCAGGAGGCAATCAACATTAATGTGCAGTGCTCCTAGCTGATATTCTAGCATGTGAATGATATGAACTGGGTCATCTACAGTAACAAATTACATGCTTTTTGGACAGTTTCACCTCTTCATGGCTTTGAAAATGATAGTAAACTCAAGTGTTTCTTAACCTAAAGAAACTTTTTAAAACCTAGTTGGATGATCTGAAAAGTAGCACAAACCACAGAGATTAAGATACGTGAGAGGTTGACACTTGCAGTGACAATTACAACAGAAGCATTTGTTCATAATTCTTACAGTGCAGCCCAAGAAATTGTTGAAAGTATCAGGAGAAATCCTCATGTGTGGCCACTACCAATTTTTTTTCTATCAGAAAATGCTACCACAGGACCACGGTTTCATTCCTGGATAACAAATCAATCACCATCCTCGTGTTGCATGGCACGTCATCTGCCCCGCTGCTGTTCGTTGCAAAAGTTGCACTCAGAATCACCAAGATGAGCTTTGATGGAAATAGCCGTCAGCATCTTCTGTGGGTTTTCTGACACCCTCTGGTCTACACTTAATTAGGAAACAATGTCATGTCACATGTCATGTCACATGTCACACATACAGACGTGGACCTGAGTGTAACGCTGAGCTCATCTGTCCCCGTGTGCAGCATGGCCTGTTGTCCGCTTGTGTTTGCTCTCACCTCTCATCGGTCTCGTCTGGTGTTTTTCATCATGCTTCTTCTCATCAACATGGTTCTTTCTCCTCCTTTGTTTCCTGTCACACTCATTTCCACACGTTTAACCCCCTCTGTGTGCTCACCTGTGTTGTTAAATCATCTAACGTGTCTCTCTTTTTCTCTTTTACCTACAGATTCCCCAACTAGTGACTCGGCTAAATCAAAGGTGAGTGTGTGTCTCCAGTGTCTGATGGTGTGAGATGAGAGGAGGTAGGAAGAGAACAGATGATATAAACTTACTGCTGAAGGCATTTTCACCTAATTTAATTTATAGCAGCATCTTGTTTACTTGTTCTGATTTTCTGCCTTATTCCCGAACAGTGAAAAGGACTAATTTTTGGTACTCACAACACTACTAGAATACATATAAGAAATTAAACAGCAACATCTGCAATGTTCTCATTAAGAGACAGATGTGGTTCTGGACTTTGTTTTATGGTTCAAAGACAGCCTGTCAAAAAATAAGGAACGTTAAAAAGATAATTTGGTGTTAAATACCAGAGGATCAGAAAGAAAGATTGTAAACACAAAACTTAAAAAAATGACTGACCACAAAATTTGTTTGGTGTTTGGAAACATGCACGATTGCTGTCACAGGGTGCAGGGATTTTGTACTTCAAGACACCCACAGACCTCACTGTGAACAGTTTTCACTCATCTGTTGCTACACACTGGGCCTCATTCACAAAAATTAAAAGATCACGTGGTCCCTGTCCTCCACCTGCTTCTTTCATTTTCTTCTAGTTGTGGTTCAAAGGGCTCCGTTATCTGTTATTGTTATTTGTTATTGCAGCCCAGCTCTCTCAGTTTACCCGAGGAGGAGGTGTGCCGCTTCCGGCTTTCATTCACCAAAGTCTTCCTTTTTTGCATTTTGCAAGTGTTCCGTTTTACTGCAACTTCATTGATTTCTCAGTAGTTTCTGGGAAAATCTTTGTCCTGGTGAATAACAAAAAAGTTCACTATGAATCTGATGGTAATTCAGAATATTTGTCTGGACATACAAGTGATTGAGGCCCATTGTGTATTCTCAGTGCTGTGACCACACATTATTTGACCCTCACATCCACAGTGAAAACGAAACAATTTCCATGGTTAGATGGTCAGTGAGTTGGAGCTATAAAGGCTGCTGTGCATCAAGTCTTTCATGAAGTCCTTCTCGGGGACACCCTGGATTAAAAACTTGTGGCTGAGGAACTTGGGAGTGTTCAACAGCTTGTTAGGATGTAGGAGGGAAAAAAAGGCAGATGCTTTCCATCATTGCACTGCTGTTCTCTTCAGCTTCAGCCGCGCTTCAGTTCATGCTGTGCTGCTGCTTCTGCTTCTGCTTTAAAGCCAGCATGAATCAGTACTGTGCTCCCTGTTTATGATGCTGCTAATGTCCCTCTTTCTGTCTACTTGTTTGTCTGGTGCTTCATGGGAACAGGTGGAGTACAGACTTGAGGAAGGGGGTTGGGGTTAAAAGTTTCTGTGTCGTCTTTTGTGTTTCTTAGATTCAGCAGTGCTCATTTTGTTCTTCTTGTGCTCTCTCTTTCTGTTCCCCTCTCCTCTGTGCAGGGTTCCTCAGGGAAGGATCAGTGCAGCAGAGACCTCCTGGTCTCCTCCATCTTTGCTGTAGCCAGCCGCAAAAGAAAGAAGTCAAGGGAGAAGCCGCAGCCTAGCAGCTCAGACGATGATCTGGATTCTGTATTCCTCAAGAAGGAAATCCTTGGCCAGAAGCCAAACCAGCAGACCGAGGCACAGGGCGAGACTCGTCCCAGCCCTAACACCAAACCCAGCACGAAGCAGCAAGCACGGACAGAAGAGAGGAAGGAGAACGGGAGGACAGTGGAGCTCACACCTAAAGCTAAGAGAGAGCACCGAAACTCTTTATTCCTGAGGGAGAAGATTACCCCCAGACGCTCCTCGCCTTCACCTTTACCTTCCCCAAAGATTTCCAACTCTCCCAACATCAGCTACCAAACAGCTCCTCAGGGAAAATCCTCATTGTCAGACCCTCCGTCCCAGCTTGATGAAAACACCTCAGACCTTGGGACCATGAGCTCTGGAGCATCAGTGCCACGATCCAGACCGAAAAAGTGGATTGCGGGAGTGTCCCCTGACCTGCCAGCAGGAGCCGCTCTGGGAGCAGGTGCGGGGGCGTCCGCTGGCGCAGAGGTGAGCTCTATCACCTCTGACTACTCCACCACCTCCTCTATCACGTTCCTGACTGGAGCGGAATCAAGCGCGCTGAGTCCAGAGCTGCAGGGTGGTGAGGAGGCAGATGATGAGCGCAGTGAGCTCATCAGCGAGGGACGACCGATGGAGACAGACAGCGAGAGCGACTTTCCAGTTTTTGCTCCAGGCGGCGGCAGCAGCCAGTCCACACCCTGCCCAGCGCAAAGTCAAGAAAAGGCAGAGGCCAAAGGGGGCAGTGCTATCGAAGGGGGCACCTCACCAAAACTGGAAGCACGGCGGCTCTTCCCAACACACCGCATGATCGAGTGCGATACCCTCTCAAGAAGGTGGTCCCTGAAACAGAAAACAGACAGTGAATCATCAGTCGAAGGGGCTGCTGGCAGCGGGGAGCGAAGCGAGGGCAGGGCGGAGTCTTCCAGCCGGTTGTCTCGAGTCCTGGAGGTGATGAAAAAGGGCCGATCCACGAGCAGCCTCAGCTCTTCTTCGCGCAGTGAGTCGGAGCGATCTGAACCAGCCTGGCACCTTAAGATCACAGAGAGGCTCAAGTTTAGACTACGAACGTCCGCTGATGACATGTTTACTCAGAAGAACCGATCTCCTGACGGTCGCAGTAAGAAAAAGAACATCCGACGGAGGCACACCATGGGCGGGCAGAGAGACTTCGCAGAGCTGGCAATCATCAACGACTGGCGGGAGCAGGGTGGGGTGGACCAGGCGGCTGAACTCTCAGCTCTAGACCCCCTGAGGCCTAGATGCTCCTCTCAGGACTTATCCGTCCGAGACTGGATTGCGAGGGAGCAAAGCAGAGGCTCCGAGCCAAGCGTCGAGGTTGCGCCCAAAGCGGTGCCTGAGGATGATCACGCAGAAGTGCATGAAGAAAGACCTCCCGAAAGACCTCCACCTCCACCGCCTTCGGATTCCCCTGGGGCTCAGCCTCCAGCCGGGGAGCACATTAACGGCAGAGGGCTGCAAAGCAAAAACAAAGGCTCCTTAGGGGACGACGCTCACCCACACAAACTCTCTGGGGCGCAAGTTGTCCGCTCACGGTTCTACCAGTATCTGTGAAACGGAAAACAAAAAACAAAACCGGGATGAATGTGTACGTGTATGAATGTGGGTATTTTAGCTGAGGTTACTGCACAATATTTTTTCTACAAAGTATACTTTATGTATCTACTGTACATACTTATTATGATTGTTACTGGAATTCGACTGAAGAGACGTCTAACACAGACTTTTCTCCTGTAAGATCGAACCCAACGAGTGCAAGAATCTGACTTTAATAGGACACGATGACAAATATAAGGGTCAACTCGAGTATTACTGAGGAAAGCAGGTGCAAGAGTTTTTTTTAATAAGGAATCATGACTCAGTTCTTCCTCTTTGGAGCGGTATGAAGAATGTATTACACTTTTTGGACTAACATGAGTTGCTTGTGACAATAATGTCTTTTTCAAAACGGCATGTCTGTGTTTTTCTTGGCTGTACTTGAAGTACGTGGAAGTAACTGAGGGCTGCTTTCTGAGCTGAGTGCTGTGGGAAGTTTATTTTTTTCTTTTTATGTTTCTTGTCGTTTTATTTTGTATTTTCACAGCACACTCACAACAGCCAGATATTAGCTTGAGGAACTGGGGGATTATTATAGTTTTATGAAATAAGAGACTGAGAAAACAGTAATAAAAGCTGATACTACAGTATGTAATGCTTGGTACAGTAGTTTTGTGAAGGTATAGTCCAAAAAGTGAGTTTTTACATACGAAAAAAAAGTGCCTCTTTTATTTGTTTTGTTTTTAAACTGTTTTTATGGATGGATGGAAACACAAGGAGGGTTGTTTTTTTTCTTTTAACCTCACAGGCATTCCAGATTTTATCCTGTTTTTAGTTAAACTCACAGCAGCATCGGAGCAACATCGGATTTTTATCGCGGTAATGTTTCATTATAGTTTTATTTCAGTTTTCCACCCCCCCGGGTTTTGCAGTAAAAATTGAACGGGTGCTTTAAAAAGCTGGGAGAAAAAAGAATATGTTTGAAACTGCATGAGACAATGTTTGCTGAAGAGTGAACATCTCGCCCGTGTTTACAGAAAAACATGGGCGCAACACCACCTCCTCCCCTCAACAAACACTGGAAATAAATAACCTTTATTTAGACCCTCGTCTCTTTGGCGTCATTGTTGTTATTCTCAGAAAACATCTGGGAAGAATAATAGACCAGATTTTTTTTTGTCCAAACAAATATATTTATTACAATAAATCGCATATGTTTTTATCAAAGCATTGTGTTGCTCTTCAGATTTGTATGCTTGCATCACGTTGAAATATTACAACAGCCTGATTTAAATCACAACAATCATGACAGCTGTTGTAATGCAACACCAGCTTCAAAGCTCAGGAATATACAATGATCTCTTGGCTTACTTTCCTGCTTTAAACAGATGGGGTGAAACTGACAGGGATCGTAGACAAATGTTTCTTAATTTTGATGCCTTCAGGATATAAAATTCTGCCTCATTCCAAGAAGTTGAAATAGAAATCTGAGATCAGTTCATGTGCTGCAAACAATATGAAGCATAAATAGTTGCAGAAATAAACAAATTACAAATAACTGACACAAAAAACTTACTGCTCTTGTAATTTACAGCCAAAGTTTGTAGATTTTCCTGTTTTATAACAAAAGTCATAATTAGGGTGGCAAACCAGAGGTTCGGGGTCCAGAAGCAGCCCACAGAAAGAAAGGCTTTGGAAAACGTGAAGGAGGGTTTTACAACTTTTCCTACTGATGAAGACCTCATCATTGGCCACTCATACTAAACAAAAGTAATTTAGTAAAGAGAAAAGTTCCTGTTTTTCCACCAACTTTTTCCTGTAGTTTAATAAATTGATTCAAAATATTAAATGTCAAAGAGCCATGCTGACAGATTGCTTTCATTAACTACAGTAACTTTTCTTAAAAATGCAGAAAACCTGAGACGTATGCTGAAATTCAGTTAAATAATTAGCAATATGAATTATTATCATATTAAAGATTGTATCTTTTAAAAATAGGAAT
>NW_005187438.1:3322305-3330524 GCF_000239375.1 Pundamilia nyererei | reverse complement strand
AGAATAAAACAGAATGAAATTGTAGGATAAGTTGCACAGTAAACCAAAAGGATCTGATGAATTTTAATTTTTTTGATTTTTCTATTTTTTCTTCCGAAAAGAACTACTTTCTTTTCTGGCCCATCTTTTGTTTTCTCTTCCGTTATTAGTTGGGAAGAACTAATTTGGAAAGTGAAGCTGTTCGCGGAGCATGAATTTCAACAAGTAAAACACCAGAAGAGCTAAATGAAAACACAAAGGATACTGCAGAATGACCACTCGGTAGCTTTCCTTATCAGCAGCTCAGCATCCATCACTTAGAACAACACAACAACGGGTACGACAGCTAGGAATAAACTACTAGACAGCCCTGCCGCAAAAGCATATCATATGGCGTAAATCCACAATACCCCACGGCTCAATGTAGGCACTAACATAACCCAGTATATGACAGATACTACTTAGCTCTCTGCTTTTGTAATGATCAGAGCTGATCAGAGTAAAGGTTTGAATGGGTGTCGTTACCCTGTCTTACTTGGCTAGTTAAAAATCTACTTATGTGGTTAAAATCAGAATAAAGTTATATTAACAAATACAGCATGAAAACTGGTTTAGAGGATTAAACTGCTCCTGAAGAATTTCTTTTTTTATTTTACTCATTTTTTAATAGAGTGAGATGGAGTTTGTTTTCATTATGAAGGACATTTTCATTCACTATATTTACTCTAATGCCTCGCGATTGTTTTTTTTTTCCTTTCTTCTTTTTTTAAACCTAGAATTAGAAGGCTGGAGTTTAGGACGCAGATAAAAATGATATAAATCTCGCTCATTTCTTGATATGTGTTATAAATAAATAAATAAATAAATAATGGCTTATTAAATGTCGTTTCCCATCACAGTACGGCAGTACTCACGGTATCCATGGCAACTCTATACTTCCTGTTTCTGGGTGACATAACGATGAGCCTCACACTTCCGTAATCAGCATACATAAGCGTGTTGAACAATTCAAAATACATAAAAGTAAACTCCATTATGAGGAAGAAGCGAATCAGAGCTGACAACATCAACCCTGTGGGGTCTGAATGGATGCTTTACTACACTGACACAGCAAGGCAATTAGCATATTTTGCTTTATTATTATTGATTGTATGTTTTGCAAAAGACGGAGCCTTGCCCTGTCATTGCACCAAATCATCAAAAGCTGCAATAACCATGAACCAAGATGCACAATTGTCACGGTCCTTCCACATAAAGCGCACGACTTGTACTTTCTGCCGAGAAAGTAAAAGCTCTGCTTCGCGTGACGTAATGTAAAGGTGAGCCCGTGTTTTTCCGTAGAGCTGGAGACATTCACTTTTTGCAAGCCTCCATCTGACCTGACGCCTGTGCACCGCTCAGGTAAGACAGAGTTATTTACTTTAATAAACGAAACGAAAAGAGCACCTATCTGAAAGTGGAAGATGGCATGCGTTTATTTGGCAAGGTTTTTTTTTGGTTTTGTTTTGTTTTATTTATTCAATTTTTAGATAACAAAACAAAAGATTATTTTCTACGGTTTGATCTTCTTTTCTTCTCGTTGGTTTAACCGTCCGTTGTCTTAGATGAGAGTTTACTGTGATTTTTCTTTAATAATATTCTGGAATCCCGTCTTTGGATATATTTCAAATATTTGCATTCTTGTTACATAGCACTGAGAAGAAGCAGCACCTGAGTCCCACAGGAATTTGTTACGTGACACCAGAAGAACAGGTGTAACAGGTGCGACAAACAACCTGTTTGCTTTCCGAAACTAAAACACCGAGCAGCAGAGATTTTCTCAAGTAAAATAAAGTAAAACAATGCAAACAATTACAAACAAAAAGCAAGTATTGTGTATACACGGTGTCTACCATTGAAAGTTAAATTCTTTTTACAAAACACTCGTGTTTAAAACATTTACTTAACTTTGAAAGCTTTTAAACTACTAAAACCAGCCATGCTGTTTTGTGTTAAAACAATACCCTGAACCTGACATGGGCTGGACTCTCACTAATACTACTTTCTGTTTTTAAACCACATTAAGTCAGGGTAACATTCAATCCTGCCCTGACTCTTACATGACACATCCCTGCTTTATTTAAGCAAACCCAGTTCTTGTAAAAATCAAGCACACATACTAGTAGAATACTGCCTCTATGTGGTTGAAATTTTCATTACACTTGAGAGATTATTAGGCTCTTTGGCCTAGATTGAGTGGAGCGAATCCGCCACTCCTCCACATTAGAAAGAAGTCAGCTCAGGGGGATATTGAGAAGTTCAATATGTAGCCCACTAAATTCTGTTAAATAAATAAATAAACCTCAATCATACACTATGAAAAATTGCTGAACCCTTTTGTGGTGATCTTCATGATGGTGTAATTTACAGCCCACAGCACATTTAAACAGACAAACATTTTTACATTCCAGATCTAAAAAACAACAACAACACAGTTTCAAAATAAATGAAAGCTGAAAAGTGTGTTATGTCGTGTTAGCTAATTATTGTGGAAAGTAAAATCACAGTGATTTAGTGATCGACAACATGGGTTCAGTATTTTCAAACTGATTCATCCCGTAAATCACAAGACACTGTGCTCGCCTGCATAAGCTCCCTTTGTAGGATAAAATTATTGGTAGTAGATGTCAGCCATTTAAGCCAAAACCAATTACCAATAAGAATAATTATCATAAGAATATGCTTTAAAACATGTCAGCTAGTGCAGCTGTTTACATCATGAGAGTTTTCAATAATAGGTGTAGATTGTACCACCTGTTAGCTAGCTGTGTACACAAAGGTTTTATAATCTAGGGTCAATAGTTTTGGTCAAATGTTCACATATATCTCTTCGTCTGTTGCTTTATATCTTATAAACCTGGGGCCCGGCTGTTTGCAGTGTTATTCAATCAGTACTCTTGTGAACATACAGTGCTGTGAAAAAAGTATCTGGCCCCTTCCTGATTTCTTAACTTTGCACATTTGTCACACTTAAATGTTTCACAGCAAGTAAAGTTTATTATTAACTAAAGATAACTTGATTAAATACAAAATGCATTATCCAGACATGATTACTGTCAGAGCAGTTGAATCAAGAAATTACTTGAATAGAATCAGTTAAAAGATCTCGAAAAGCAACACGTCATGGCTCGATCTAGAGCAACTCAACGGAAGATGAGAAACAAAGTCATTGACATGCCATCATCAGTCTGCAAAGGGTTACAAAGCCACATTGAGACCATTATCCACAAATGAGGAAAACCTGGAACACTGGTGAATCTTCCCAGGTTAAATTAGTCCAAGATCACTGACTCACCCAGGAGCTCACAAAAGAACCCAGGACAACATCTAAAGAACTCCAGGCCTCACTTGCCTCAGATAAGGTCAATGTTGCTGATACAGTTACAAAAAAAAAGTCTGGACAAAAATAGCATCCATGAGAGACTTCCAAGGCAAAAATTACTGCTGAACAAAAAAGAACACATTTACCCCCCAAAAAACCCATCATGATTCCCAAAACTTTTAGGAAAATATTCTGTCCACTGACAAGACAAAAAATGAACTTTTTGGAAGTCTTGTGCCTTTTTATGTCAGATCTAAAACTAACAAAGCTTTTTATAAAAAGAAGATCATACTAACATTCTAACCCAATTCTGCTCTCTAGCAGAAAATCCCGAAGGATAATGTCTGACCATCAGTTTGTGCCCTGATGCTCAAAAGCACTTGGGTTATACTTAAGACAATGATCTGAAACAAACCAGCAAGTCCACCTCTGAATGGCTCAAAAATATAAAGAAATAAATAAATGAAGGTTTTGGAATGGGCTACTTAAAATCTGACTGAGATGCTTTGGCATGACCCTAAACAGGGCTGTTTGCGCTCAAAACTCTCCAGTGTGGCTGAATATAAAAAATTCTGCAAAGAAGAGTGGGCCAAAATCCTTCCAAAGTGTATGAGAGACTCATTGCCAGTTATCACAAACACTTGATATGCAGTTCTTGCTGCCAAGGGTGACACAATCCGTTCTTAGGTTAGTGTTAGAGAGTTATCTCTGGGATGCTGGTGTGATAACTCCCTCAGGACAAGGACTCCGATCAGAGAGTGGGGCCCAGAGAGTGCTTTCCAGATATACTTTAATGAACATTAACTGATTCAACAGCAGGCCAGTAGTACAGCAATTGGCATACTCAGTGAGAGTATGTGAGTAGTTCTAAATAACAAGAAAACAGGGAGAGAATTACTTTTTAACATAGAGCCAGATAGATCTGAACATTTTTTTTCCCTTAATAAATTAATTTACCATTTAAAAATGGATTTCAGTATTTCCTGCAAATACTGCACTGTACAGCCTGCTGTATTAAACTGCCAGTGGACAAAATGGATGAGCTGTAGGTGCAACTCTTGTGTAACATACCTTATCATATCCTAAAGGAACCATGTCTGCTGTCTACCTTCTCCTCCTGCTGGTCCCCACAATCTCAGCTCAGACTTTTCGCTTTGGTGCCTGCCCTACTCCGAAGGTGCAGTCTAACTTCAGCCTTCAGCTGGTGAGCACAAACAGTATTCTGTATACATACATACAAAGTAAGCAAAGAGCTGAACAGAAATGATTGTTCATCTTTATTTACAGTACCTGGATAAGTGGTATGAGATTGAGAAGCTGCCTGCTTCTTTTGCCAGAGGACAGTGCATTGAAGCGAATTATTCCGTAAGGAAAGATGGGACCATCCGAGTGTTGAACTCTCAGGTTGTGTAAGTAGTAAGCAACTTGTGGTTTACTAAAGGAAAACACCACTTTAATTGTAACAGGTGATAACATGGCAATTGATTTTCATTATGTTTTTGCACGGACGACCAGTCCAGCCACTACACTTCTCCAGCCCGAACGACATTCCGATGTCATTGCTGTATATCCTGGTGGTGTGGATCAGTGAATCGATGTTTTATTATTGCACCTGTGTATTTGCTGTATCAATATGTACATCACTGAAAAAACAAACAAAGACAAAAAAACCTTTCACCAAACAAACCTCAATATTGGCAACAATGACGGGTATTTTTTTTTCCCCTGCAAGGTGCAGTTCAGGGTGTGGATTTAACGTGTACACTAGGCACCTTTCTTCTTATGTATCGTACGAGGAGAATGAAAACAAACCTGAGTGACATGATTAACATCTTGACCCTGAACTGTTGACTGAAGGCTCGGTGGCGGCACACCTCATGTGGCGTTTGCTGTAATGACACAGGGTGCTTGCTCGTGCCGAATGTTGTTGACAGAAGTTTGCACAAAGGAAAGAGATTTTGTCTAATTTGCTGTAATTGATTGTGGTAACAAGTAATTTGCTTGATAAACTCATACAGTATCTGTGTGTCTCAGGGGTGGTAAAAGGGAGTTTTTAGAAGGGACAGCTGTGGTTCCAGACCGACAAGAACCAGCTAAGCTTGGAGTTTCCTTCTCATATTGTAAGTATTTTGTTATCATCCCATTTAAATCATAAAGTGCTCTTTCATCATTAAAGGGCAAAAAAAGTACATAACTGATGGCATTTTTATTGGACCGCATTAAAAATGACCATAAAATCATTCTCTGTAGCGTTGGTAGAGATAGATTGTGGTTCTTTAGTGTAGTAGCTTAAATATTCACCTTGCAAGCAAAAGATTTGTGGTTTAATTCTAGGAGGGTTTGGGGGTGTGTCAGGATGAACAACTGGTGTAAAAACCTGCCAAATGAGACATGTGGAACCAGCTGCTGTGGGAGCCCTTTGTGAATAAGGGAACAGCTGGAAGTAGTTTCAGTGCCAGTGACCTCTCAGAAACAATTTGGTGCCCCTTATTTAGGGCTTTGAGAATGCCAGCAACCAAGAGATGGCAATGTCACGCAGTTGACCAAAAACTGAATATTAAAGATGGAAGGAGTAATCAAATGTAGTGGTATACCATTTCACAACTTCAAGTTTAGCTGGGAAATTCATGTTTAAAAAAACAACAACAAAAAACTAACAAACTCATTCACCTTTTGGATCGGATGATAGCGCAGATCTGCAATTTGCAGCCAAGGTGCTAAGTGTCATCCATAACACTTCACACTAGGACACACACCACTTTAGTGCAAGCTGGAGATCATTAGTCAACAAGTCAGCAGGATAACAAATTCAAATCGGAGACATGATCCTGAGATGACCAAAGGTGTCACTGTATGCTCTGTTTGACATCTAAATGCAGCAAAGGGGCAATGTGGACCAAGATCTTACTGCAGCTGTATGGATCATTAGACCTCATATATAGTGGCTTTGTCATTTTACTCTTTAAGGCTTTGTATTTGGAGTAATGTATATCATGTTGCATCAATTCTGCTTTACAAATCTAAATCATTTGCAAACTCACCCATATAAAAGTTTGCTATTGTCTGTATTTTATCTTTCTGTGGCTGTGCTTTCTGTTACCAGTTACACCCTATAGCCCATACTGGGTGCTGGAGACAAACTACACCAACTACACCATTGTGTACTCCTGCACAGACATTCTGCGCATATTCCACGTTTACTACGCCTGGATTCTCGCACGGTCACCCTCCCTGCCTTCAGAGACGGTGCATTACGCCAAGCAGTTGCTGACTGATAAAGGAATCGATATTTCCAAGATGACTCCCACATATCAGAGCTGTGGAAATATTTAGGAACTGACAGAGAGGTTCATTCATTAAAGGGTTTTTCTGTTTGTAGAACTAATTATTTATCCTACCAGCCATGAAATCATAGTACATCTGTTACATTGTTGTTTCTTTTTATTTCATCATTGTTTTCATCATTTTAATTTTGTCATTTGATTACAAAGTGAATGGATTAAAGTAATATTTTGAGATAAAATTCATTTGATAATTAAAACATTTATATAGTACATATTCTTGCAAAGAATTAAATACTAAATCTGTAAAAAAGTGATTGGTTTGCATAGTAATTAGTCAACGAAAATAGCAACATCCTTTTTATATTCTATCTATAGTGCATCTTTTATTATTTACAACAATGAGCAAATCAAGCTGTTCTTGGTGATGGAGCAAAAAAGAAACTGTGGATCTGTTCTACTTAAATTAGAGCTGTTTTTTTTCCCCATTTGAACTGGAAATAATCTATTGAACATGCAGTCCTGTCTCACAGTGATGCAATAAATGATTCTATGTGCAACTTTAAATACTGATGAAATTAATCAGAATTCACTGATGAGTGGGTGACAACATCAACACTGTGCAGTGACAAAGAAGGTGAGAAACTAAGTGTACTCCTACTGTGACTTTCTGTACTCTTACAGGGTCTTCTCAGGAGTTGACATTGCAGCAAATTCACTCCAAAGCCAGACTGTGCATTGCTCAGAGAAACTGCAAAAAACCCAAGAGCTACTCGTCAAATTCTACAGGCCTCATTTAGCGTTACGGTCCTGGGTCGGTGACCTGGTGTTTTGAGTCTTGTACTTTTGTTTTCTTAGGATGGTTGTGTTTTGAGTTTTTGGTTTCCTGTCCAGTTTCTGTGCCCCTTCCTGTGTTCCACACGTCTGTTTTATTTTGAATGCTCTGCCCTATCTGCAGTGTGTCTAGTTTTGGTTTTCCTCATCTCGTTTTTTGTCTGATTACCGGTAGTCCCAGCTGTGTTTCCACCTGTTTCCTATCTCCTCGTTTTCCATCCTGTGTATTTTAGTTCTCAGTCTTTACCCGCTGTGCTGTGTGTTTTGTTGGCCAGCCTGTCTGTTTAGTTTTCAGTTTAGTTATGGTATTCAGCAATAAAGTCTCTGAGAGTCAGCACTTTGGGCCCTATCTTGCCTGCACACAGCCCTCATATGTTAAATGTTAATGTTCATGACAGGAAAAAAAAGAGACTGAACTAATAGGACTTTTTGGGAATGGGTGCTAGGAGAAAGCCTCTTCTCTTTAAAAACAACATGGCAGCATGGCTTAGGCTTGCAAAGTTGGATCTGAACAAAGCTCAAGACTCCTGAACAATGTCGTTTGGACACACAAGACCGTAATGAAGATGTTTGGTCCTAAACCCACAGGTCCACATTTTTTATTTATTTTTTAAAATATTTTTATTGAGAGACAAGTTCAATTCAATTTCAATTCAATTTTATTTATATAGCGCCAAATCACAACAAAAGTTGCCTCAAGGCGCTTCATAGATACAGAGAAAAACCCAACAATCATATGACCCCCTATGAGCAAGCACTTTGGC
>NW_005187438.1:3318035-3318407 GCF_000239375.1 Pundamilia nyererei | reverse complement strand
GCTGCTCACCCAATCAGAAAATGGGCATAGTAGAGCCTTATCTAGAGCCAGTCAACAGCCAGTCATCCTCGTGTTTTTCAAGATATTTATATGAATCTAATCAAACCAGATAATGATTAAGAAGCAGAAACACATGGGATCTGGATAAATTAAATATTTTATTGCTTGTTATAGTTAGTGTTTTCATAATTTGGGCACGTCAGCTGCTATGTAGGAGCTCATACACTCCGTGCCTACCAGCGTCAGACCACCATATGACATCGGTGAACAGTTTAGGCAAGAAAACTTTAATAGCGTCAAAGGGAAATACACCAAACTGCAATCTTAAAAGTTTGATGTTATTTATTTAAATATGTTATAAAACACGTACAA
>NW_005187438.1:3309260-3318015 GCF_000239375.1 Pundamilia nyererei | reverse complement strand
AGACAGGATAAAAGACATGCTGTGGAAGAGAGACAGAGGTTAATAACAGATATGATTCAATGCAGAGAGGTCGATTAATTAATAGACAAGTGTACATTAGTTTACAATGACAATACAATCTGTTCCCCTCACATATTTGTTAGTTTTTCTTACATGAACAGATACAATAATACACACACATACGCTTAAATAAAATTGAAAAAACAAACAAACAAAACCTAAGAAGAAACCCAAAACAAACACACAGCTCCACATTTGGAGAAAACCAAATACAAGATATCAGCACAAACACCTTATACAAACTGCAAAGCAAACTGGTGATGGAGGGATGATGATTTGAGTGGGCTCAAACTCTGCACAAGCAACTGATAAAATCAAATGGCATCACTGCCAAAGATACAAGTGACTGAATCGCAAGATGAAGTTTTCACATGACTCAGTGACTCATGGGCAGTGTTGGTCAAGTTACTTGAAAAAAGTAATCAGTAGCTAATTACTTATTACTTCCCCCAAAAAGTAATCCCGTTACTTTACTGATTACTTATTTTCAAAAGTAATTAATTACTTAGTTACTTTTTAAAAACACGATTTACATCCTGAAGAGGTGATAAAGCGATAGATCTTTCCGCCCAATTCTACTTTTTCTACATAATCCATCATACAAAATGTAATCAAGTGGAAAAGTCTCTTTTTAAAACTTGTTTTATTGGTTTAATCTTTTAACTTTATGCATCAAGCAAAAATGTAATTATATGCAACATTCTCTGACTGGAAGAAATTTGTTTAACATTTAAACCTATTTTCTGCACATTCCAGCACATAAAATAAAATATTTTGTGTGTTTACACTCAGTCTTTCAAATAGATGCAAGTAAAACACAGCAGAAAATAAATAAAATCAAAGACTAGCGGTCCTGTTGCTCTATTTTCACCTGGAAAGCAGGAGTGGGGTAGGCGGAGGTTTGCCCTGGTGCAGGTGAGCAGCAGCGGTCAGTGGAAGAATCCACGAGTTTCTCTGTGAATTTCACATTACGTCGTTGCGCACTCGGTGCTTGTTTAGGGTTTTTTTTTTCGCTGTAAAAGGAAGTTTTCTTCCCATGCACAACGGATGCTAATATCTTTCTCACTTTTTATGGAATCAAACTCAAAGTAAGGTCAGTACTTCCACGCTTTAAACGCTGCACGCTCATACTCTCTCTTGCACTTGATATATGATCCATTGTTGATCTGCACACAGCTGTTGTCACGAACGTCACACTCGCTTACGTCATTGTCATGAGACATTCCTGCAAAAAAATGCTGGCATGTGATCCGTGCATCACAGTTAGTGATGTAATGTGAATTCTCTCTTGTATTTTTCCATAGACTGTTTATGAAAGGTTTGACCAAAGAGCTCACTCACTCAGCTCAGACCTCTATTAGATATCCGAGTGCCTTTATTGTAATCTCGGGCGACTTGAATCATGTATCACTGGACAATACACTACCAACATTCAGACAATATGTGGACTGTCCAACCAGGGGAGAAAAAATTCTAGACCTACTGTATGCTAATGTCAAGGATGCATACAGCTCCTCCTCCCTCCCCCCACTTGGTAGGTCAGATCATAACCTGATTCACCTCACCCCTGCTATGTGCCAATTGTGAGGAGGGAACCTGTGACCACGAGGAGCGTTAGGAGATGGTCAGAGGAGGCCTTGGAGGAACTACAGGGCTGTTTCGAGGTGACCAACTGGGAAACACTCTGTGAGCCTCACGCTGAGGACATCAGTGGGCTTACTGAGTGTATTACAGACTACATAACTTTCTGCACCGACTCCATTGTTCCAGCTCAGACTGTTCATTGTTACCCAAAAAACAAGCCGTGGGTGACTAAGGACATCAAAGCCCCCCTCAACAACAACAAGAGGGCTTTCAGAGGGGGCAATAAAGAGGGGGTGTCATGGTCCTGAGTCTGAGGACTCGGTGTTTTGTGTTTCTTTATATTATTCTTTGTTCTCGGTTATTCTGTTTTGTCTTTTGTTTAGGTTTGCTATGTGTTAGTGTTTTTGTTTCATGCCTGCCTGTGTTCTCTCTGTCTGTCCATGGTGTTATTGTGTCTGCTCATGAGTCTGCCTGTCAAGTTCAGTGTCCTGTCTGGTTCTCTGTGTCTGTTAGTTTCCTGTTTTATTCTGAAAGTTCATGTCTCATGTCAGTGTGTTCAGTTTTACCTCTCCCCTGTCTCGTTAGCCTAATTGCTCCCAGCTGTGTCTCCCTCCTGTGGCCCATTCCCTGATTACTCCCCGTGTATTTAAGCCCTGTGTTTTCCTGTGCTCTCTGTTGTGTCGTCTGTTTAACGCCATGTCCGTCTGCATTACTCTGTGTAACCTGGTGTTCATTCTGCGTCTCTCTGCCATCTTTCTTTGTGCATTTTGTTCCTCCTCCTGTGTGTGTTTGGTTCAAGTTTAGTTCTTTAGTTTTCCCCAGTTTAGGTTTGGTTGCTCTCAGCTCTGCTCTTCCTGTTTTTGTCACCGTATCACCTCTGTGAATAAACACTCACTCGCACCCCAGCCAGTGCCTGCATTTTGGATCCTTTTCTCAATTCACCACACGACTGCTGCCCAGCTGTGACAGGAGGTGAGGAAGACCACCACCATGGTCACCATGAAGACCATCACTGGATTCAGGCCAACCAACAGCAGGGGAGCTGAGGGAGGTGAGAAAAGAGCTAAAGAGTTGAATCTGTTTTTCAATAGATTCGACACCACAGTGTCTGCTCCCACCCCCACAACCTCACCTAGGGTTGCCAACTCCCTAAAAAATAAATAAGGGACACCTCGTGGCCAGGGCCGGGCAACCCAGTTGTCTTCACCCTTCCCAGTGTGGTGAATTTTCTAGCGCTTTTTTTGTGTGTGAAATTATTATTTTTTAACCATTTGACTTGAAGTTGATTTAAGTAGATGCATATTCTATTCTTTGTGATATGAACACATATCAAACAAGTGATCATTTAGCCATTTATTTTTAGCTCAAAATGACAACATTAACACAATAAAACGGGTCTTTCTTAAACAGAAGCCTGTCATGCTTAACTTTTGAGAATATAAGTAAATCTTTCTTTAAAAGAACTCTGTTTTTCTTTCTATTATTTTAAGTTAAGCAGGACATTCTTGTAACATTGCACATTTAGTACATTTAGTACAATTGGCTTCAGTTGAGGTATTACACCACCACAGCTGCTCACACTGCTCACGCGCAAACACGTAAACATCGGTGAAAAAGATGGAGCAGCGATCTGGACACAAGCGATGGAGGCACAACTTGTAGAACTTTGGAAAGCTCATCCGAGCGACCTTTCCTCGACCAATGAGATGAGCGGTAATCTGAATTGTCATACTCGAATTGTCATAAGTGTGCTGTCAGCTCATTGGTCACAAAGCAGGAGAGGGGCTGGGAATTATGTTTTCAAACAAAGTGTTAATTCCATTAACATTTATAGACTACTTTTGATTCTCACTGTATTACGGGACAAAGTGCGTCCTTTATTAGCTCAATACTAATTTCGTATTTCGAAACTTTTGTTTCGAAATACGGGACTATTCCGTATTTTAAGGGACGGTTGGCAACCCTAACCTCACCTGTAGTCAGCCTGGAATCCAGAGCCACACCGCTGTGCCAGCCTCTCTTCACATGGCGCTGTTGCCTCCTGTGAGATTCCTGACACCCCTCCCCCACCCATCACCTTCACTCAATACCAGGTTGAGATGCAAATGAGGAGACTTCACTCAGGCAAGTCTGCTGGACCAGATGTCGTGAGTCCCCTCGTCCTCAAGACCTGTGCCCCCCAGCTGTGTGGAGTCTTTTATAAACTGTGTAGGAGCCATATGAGTTGTTCCTTTCTGACTAAGTGGGTTGGTTTAAATGGACTCACTGTATTGGTGCACGGGTGTGGGGAGACCACATAAACGAGGCGGCTAGCTAGGAAGGAGGTCGGTCGGTTTGCAGAGTGAAGGAGCAAGTCCGTGGGGATCAAGGACGCATCTGTCCACTAAGTTAACTGGCGTGTTTTGTGATTCGTCTTTTGGTGGTTTGGTGTGTGAGTGAGGTAAGTAGGAGAGTCGGCCGAAGGCCTGTACAGGTCTGGTAACGGTCTCCTGCAGACTTCTTCTCATAGACCAGGGTTGGCACCGATGGAGAGCGGGAGGAGTGAGTGGAATAGTATGGATGGTAGTGAAGAGGAAGAGATTGTCCAGGGTGATGAGAATGAGTGGGGGAAAAAGTGGGAAAGGGGGGAAGAGGCGCAGAGCTGGTGAAAGGAAGAGGAAAAAGAGAACTGAGGGTAGTAAGGAAGGGACTGACAGTGAAGGTAATGAAGAAGGAACGACTCAGAGTATGAATGTCATTGTCAGGTTTGAGGCAGAGGGTGTGAAGAAAATAGATCCACTTAAGCTGACAAGAGCACTTAAGGCACAAGTTGGGGAAATCAAGTATGCTAAGATACTCAGGGATGGCAATTTACTGGTGGGTTGTAACATGGAAGTGCAGGTGGAAAGATCTAGGAAACTTGTGGGGGTGTGCAAAGCCAAAGTGAAGAATACTGCAAGAGTAGGGGAAAGGAGCACTAGTGGAAATAAAGGAGTTATTGTGGGTGTGCCGTTGAATGTAAATATGAAAGAACTGATGGAGAATTTAACACTGAGAAATGGGGAAGTTAAAGGAGCAAGGAGAATGACGAGAGGTCCTGAGAAAGTAGAAACAGAAACTGTGGTGGTGGAATTTGACACGAAAGAGGTGCCAAAAGAGGTCTTCTTTGGATTAATAAGGTTCAGTGTGCGGGAGTTTGTGCCTAAACCAATGAGGTGTTTCAATTGCCAAGAATTTGGACATGTTTCCAAAGTGTGTAGAGGGAAGAGGAGATGTGCTCGATGTTCTGGTGATCATGAATGTGGGAAGTGTGGTGTGGGAGTAAAACCTAAATGCTGTACTTGTGGAGAGGAGCACAGTGTTGCTTTTTGGGGATGTGAAGTGTTGAGGCAGCAGGCAGTCGTTCAAAAAACCAGGGTACTGCAGAGAGTGTCATATGCAGAGGCATTGGGAAACACGGGATGGAGGAGAAACACGTAATGGTGAAGGTTATGGCAATGGTTGAAAGGAAAATAGAAGAAGAGAGGAAGAAGATGGTGACATTTATTGTGGGGGTAATAAATGCAACTTCAGATGTGAAGTCCAAGACAGAGGATCCAGATTATTGTGAAGGCGGTGTTGCAACTTTCATCCGTAAATAAAGCCGTAAATAAAGCCGGCTGAGTTGGTTGTGTCCCTGTGACGCGCCTCCAATAATCTATAATGAGTCGTACTTGTACTTTGCGCATTTATTTTAAGAACAAGACACAAACAAACATTTACTTTGGCTCTTACAGGCGGCATGTCATAGTTTAGACATGAAGAATATCAGGTGGGAGGATATGAGGTGAACTACTTAGTCAGGCAAGTCAAGAGGGATAATGTGGTGGTTAGTTCTTATAACCATATTACTCTTACAGTGGAATGCCAGGAGTTTCTTGTCAAATGGTCAAGATTTTAAGCAGTTTATTTACGCACAGGCGGAAAAACTTGACCTAATTTGTATTCAGGAAACATACTTGAAGCCTTTTTTGGATTTTAGAGTGTATTGGTTTGTTGCTGTTAGATGTGATAGGGAAGAAGGGTCTGGTGGTGGGTGTCTTACGTTGATTAAGGAAGGTATTCCGTACAAGATAGGAGACAGGGAAGGGGTTTTGGAGTATGTAGTGATACAGGTTTGGATGGGAGGGAAGGTGATTATGGTTGTAAATTTTTATAATCCTTGTAAAAAGTTAGTGTTAAATAAGCTGGAGGAATTGGACATGAAAGGAAATATTATATGGTGTGGGGATTTTAATGCACACCATTTGTTATGGGGGAGTGACAAAACTGACTACAATGGGGGAGTGTTAGAGGAATTTCTGGACAGTAAAAATCTTGTCTGTTTGAATGATGGGAGGAAGACACGAATTGATGTTAGCTCTGGTAAGGAATCCGTTTTAGACTTGACTTTTGCTTCTAGTTCTTTGGCGCCATTATGTGAATGGCGAGTAAACAATAAGTCGTTTGGTAGTGATCATTATCTGGTTGTGAGTAAGATAAGGTTTGGTCTCATACAGGTACCTGAAATGTTAGGGGGGGGGGTGTTTGGGAAGGTGAATTGGGGAAAGTTTAGTAGGGTTTGTGAGAGGAAGCTTTTACAAGTTCAAAGTCATTTGAGTGTCGAAATTATGACTCGTAAAATCAGTCAATGTATTTTAAGTGCTGCTGGGGAGGCTATTCCAAAGACAACAGGGAAAGCTAGAAGGAGAGACGTCCCATGGTGGAATGATGAATATCAGTTAGTAGTTGGAGAACGAAATGGAGCCTTTAAGTTGGTCAAACTGTCTCATAATTTTCAACACTTAATTGATTACAAAAGAGCACAAGCAAGAGTCAGAAGTACAATAAGAAGAACTAAGAGAATTTACTGGAGAGGCTTCTGTAGTACGCTTGGTAGTAATACTCAATTGGGGAAGTGTGGGGGATGATCAGGAAAATGGGGGGTGACAGAAGAGGCTGGAGTTATCAATTCTTGAGAAGAATAGTCGAGTAGCTGTTACTGATGGGGAAAAAGCTGATTTGTTGGCAAGTACTTTTGTTGATGTACATAGTGGGAGAAATTTATCAGAGGAAAGTAAACGAGGACGTGAGAGAACTAAAGAAAGATATCTCGACGCTTTAGGGAGGAAGGACAGTACTGCGGATGTAATGGGTTGTCCCTTCTCTATTGGGGAACTGAAAAGAGCTTTGGGCAGAACTAGGAACAGTGCTCCAGGGAAGAATGAGATCAAGTGTCCACTTCCTGCTGTGACAAAACAAATTTCCCACGTGTGGGACTAATAAAGGTTATCTTATCTTATGTTATGCTGAAACATCTAATTCAATTCAATTTTATTTATATAGCGCCAAATCACAACAAAAGTTGCCTCAAGGCGCTTCATAGATACAGAGAAAAACCCAACAATCATATGACCCCCTATGAGCAAGCACTTTGGTGACAGTGGGAAGGAAAAACTCCCTTTTAACAGGAAGAAACCTAAATCTAAGTGATGCAGCATTAAATATATTGCTAATGTTCTTTAATAAGGTATGGACAGTAGGGTGTCTCCCACGTCATGGAAAGAAGTGCTAATTGTACCAATAAAGAAACCAGGGAAAGACCATAGCGATCCTGTAAACTATAGGCCCATTGCTCTGACTTCCAATATGTGTAAACTAATGGAAATGATGGTGAATGTGAGATTGGTTCACTTTTTGGAGTCAAGAAATGTCTTAGCACCCTGTCAGAGTGATTTTCATAGAGGAAGAGGGCCGATGGATCCTGTCTTATGTCTGGAAGATGATATCAGGAAAGCGCAAGTTAATAAAGAGGTGGTGGTTGCTGTCTTTGATGTAGTGAGGGGGAAGAATGTTGACCATCTTGTCTGGAAACTTCAAGAGGGGATAGGTAAAGTGGAAAAGTGGGGTGTAGACTGGGGTTTTAAATTTTCTGTTTAAAACCCCTTATTTGTGAAAAACAAACTAAAGTAATGTTTTTCACAAATAAGAAAATTGGGGGTAATGAATTGTTGTACTTGTATGGGAAAGAGTTAGAAAGGGTGGATTGTTTTGGTTTTTGGGTGTGGTTTTTGACAAGAGGTTGACTTGGAAACATCACGTAGAGCACGTTGTGGGGAATAGTAAAAAGGTTCTTAATATTTTGAGGTGTTTAGCAGGACTGTCATGGGGTGCTAATTTTGCTGCACTTAAGAGTATTTATCTCGCGTTGATTCGATCAAGATTGGATTATGGGTGTGTGGTATATGGATCAGCGGCTAAGACTTCCTTGAAGAAGCTGGATGTAATTCAAGCTCGAGCACTGAGACTCTGCTTAGGGGCAGTTAAAACAACACCAATATGTGCTCTACAAGTGGAATCAGGAGAAATGCCGCTGTGTATCAGAAGGCAACAGCTGTTGGTTAATTATTGGATAAATTTGAAAGGTCATGCCGAAACCCATCCTGTTAAGAAAGTGTTAGGGGCTTGTTGGGAAAGAGGGAAGGTTTTTAAAAATAGTTTTGGGTGGGTTGGAGATGATAGTGCAAGAACTTTTAAAGTGTCTGACAAAGTCTTTAATCAGACAGTGTTGTGGCCTTTACGTCCCATATGGACATTGAAGTGTCTTGTCGTGGACAGCTCTTTAACGGACACTGGAAAGCGGAAAGTGACCACAGATATTTGTCAAAAATTCTATAACAGATTGGACAGCAAATACAGTGACTTTTTACAGGTGTATACAGATGGGTCAAAAGATCCTAAGACAGAAGCAACTGGTGTAGCAGTGGTAATTCCGGTGTTGAATATCAAGATTGCGAAAAGAACATCACCCCGTCTGGGTGTATATGCAGTTGAATTGTTTGCCATACTGCTGGCTCTAGAATGGGTGGAGGACAGCAGGGTCTCAAAAGTACTGATATGCAGTGATTCATTGTCCGCATTATTAAGTATTGAACAGGGTTACACAACTACCCATCAGCAAATTCTGTATGACATTCTTTTTGCTCATCATAGACTGTCTGACCAAGATAAACATGTAGTAATAATGTGGACTCCGGCTCATGTGGGTATCTTGGGTAATGAAAGCGCAGATAGGTTGGCAAAAGCAGCTGTTAAAAGAGTCGACATAGATGTA
>NW_005187438.1:3307803-3308954 GCF_000239375.1 Pundamilia nyererei | reverse complement strand
TATGTGTAGCATATGCATTATGCTGGTATTTGCCAATGTATTTTGAGACTAGGTTCAAGTCTGACTTTGGAGGAACAATTCGTACATGGAAAATCAGAACTATATCATGAGATCTAGAGATCAACAAAAGTCACACCCTTTGGCTGCACCTAGAAATTCTTTTTATGAAAAGTTTTAAACAGAATCAGTGAGAGAGGGCGGCCTTAGCAGAGTTCATTGCCCTGGGGTAACATGTCTTGTTGTTACCTATGAACTAGTTCTGTTGTTTAGGGCTGAACAGCCCAGTTAGTAGACATTTGAGGTTGTGCTGAAAAGAATTACACAAAGAATTACACCGTTTCTACTGTTGAGCTGTAAAAACTGTGCCATGAACAAAACTTGTGGTTGTACAGTGACTGAATTTCCAATAACAAGGGGCCCGATAACCCAAACTTCCAAAACACGTTTCACAAAAACAAAAATTCTTTCTTTTAGTAGATTTCCATGCACCCTTGAGCATCCTCAAGAGGCTCAAGAGCTGGTTTAGTGTTCTGCAATCAAGACGAATCAGAATTTTTAAGGAATATGAGGAGAATTGGCCACAGAGATGGGCACATTTTAGTATATTAGCGTATAAGTATATGTTCATGACATTGTCCCTGCCTTTTTTTACACCTTAAATGAAATATGAGAAACTAATGATAGTGAAAGATGTCACCACAGTTTTCACTTATTTGATCAATATTTCAATAAATGATTAAGATACTTAAATTTTGGGAAGGAGCTGATAAACTATAAAATATATTGTTGTAAAACATCACCATATACTTTGAGTTCCATCAGCATCTAAAAATAAATCATCCTGACAGTGTTACTGTGCAGTGATGTAGATATGGAAAATTTCCAAGTTCCTTTTGGAAATTCTTTTAGACATTGTCGTTGTGTTAAAAGATATTGACAAAGGGAGAGCTGTTAAGGTGATAAATGATTGCTAGCAGGCTCTATTTGACTAGGTAAAGCTCTAATGTATTTACTACCTTGCCATAAGTCAATCACTGGTATCCTGCTCTCTCATTTGTAGGCGACTAAATTGCTGATCTCAAAGTTGAGGAAAGTTGCCTTGCCTCTGCTCACTTTGTTTTGTAAATAATATTTCCGTCTGTAATCACTAC
>NW_005187438.1:3306103-3307783 GCF_000239375.1 Pundamilia nyererei | reverse complement strand
TGGTCAGAGGGCCCGGTGGCGCCAGTGTCCGGCAGCCTCGCCTGTGTCAGTGCGCCCCAGGGTGGCTGTGACTACAATGTATGTGTGTGAATGTGTGTGTGGATGACTGGATATGTAAAGCGCTTTGGGGTCCATAGGGACTAGTAAAGCGCTATATAAATACAGGCCATTTACCATATATAGATGAGTTTTATTGATGATAGTTTGCTGTTGCCTTTGTCCACGCAGCTTTTAGATTAAGCCTTTGGCTACACAAAATAGATTTCTGTCAGGAGTCATATTCCCCTGTTAGGTTTTAGCAGTACAGCTGCACAAGGCGTTGTACTGATTTGCTTTCTAGTTATTGTGCATCAGGCGGCTGAAGCCATTGGCTTGGGAGTACCGCCGCAGTTTGTGTTTAAGACAGTTTGTCTTCCTCACAGCTGACGGTATGGAGGTACATAAATACCCACCGCTAGTATGTACGGAAGACTAGGTTGAGTGAGTTAGGTTTAATAGGCAGAGGGGGATATTTCTCCTGTTAATTGTGTGTGTCCAAGGTTTATTGAAGGGAATGTCATCAAGTTGATGTGTTGGAATGAGGCTGTGTGGCATAGGTGCAGTTCAGCGTTTGGATTTTGTAATGTTGTGAAAAAAATGGAGACACACCAATTAATACAATGTGGTGATGTGGATGGAAAAAAAGATAGCCGAAACCGACTGCTAAGGCTTTGGAGAATCAGATTGAAAGACTTCAAACAGAACATCCCACTAAGATTAATAAAATTAAAAAGGTCATAAAGGTTATTAAAGAATTAAAGCAATCTGAAGATAATGTTTCCACTGTTCAGGCTCAGAGAATTTGTCTGTGTTGCTTAATGAGGCAACTCGTCTGCATGAAACCTTGCTTCCTTTGCTTCCTCAATAAGAGCAAGAAAAACAAACTGCTTGGTTTAGAAGTGTGCGAGCACATAATACTGAGTTTATGGAAGAGATAAAGAAATGGCTTAGAAATCAGGTGTCTGAGCTTGATTTGCCACATTTAAATCCACCTGGTGTTGAGTCTTCTGATGTATTACCTGCTGGAAATGGTTCTGGTGCTTCTAGGCACGCCGGGAATGTTGGTAAAGGTGCTGCGATAGATGATGTTAATCAAAGTGATAGCATCTCTAATGTTGCAAGCAGAAGTTGTAGGAAAAGTAAATCATCACTCAGTGGCTCAATGGTTTCATCTGCCTTGTCAGCACTCATAATGGCAGAAGCTGACATGGCTGCCCTTGTTCGACAGAGGTTGTTGAAAGAAAAGCATGCTTTGGAAGAACAAATACAGCTTAAGAAAAGAAAGGAGCTGCTTGACTTAGAAACTGAAATAGCAGCCTCAGCAGCAAAGGTGAATGTTTTAAAAGCTTCTGAAATGTCCCGAGTCTCAAGTGCTGTTAATGGTAAATCTGATGGAATGAATTCGTATTTAGAACGAGAGCAGGGGCGTTTAGGCATTTTAAATCCTAATGCTCCGACGTTCAATACTGTGTTACCAGAGCGACCATATCAGGGTGTTGATGAAAGTGATCATCAAGCACATGTATTGGATGTGAGGCCCAAGGTTAAGAATATTTCTCAGCCTAAGGTCGTTTTGTTGGAACAGTCAGAGGCGAAGTTATATCAAGTATTTCCAGGTGCAGTTTCAACTACTCAGATGAT
>NW_005187438.1:3304114-3305290 GCF_000239375.1 Pundamilia nyererei | reverse complement strand
GAATGCAAGTGTCAACCAAGAAAGGACAGTCCTGTTTCATCCTTTAACCAGCCACGACCTGCCCATAAGTACACCTCTCCACTCACAACAATGTTACATGGTTCAAATGCATCCGATCCTGTACACGCAGCACAACCCATCATAATGACTAAGGCAAGATGTGCATATTGCTGCTCACCTGAACACCACATTAGCAAGTGCCCTGAGTTCATTAACAAGACAAAGGAGGAGAAAATAAACTGGATAAAGAGAAACAAACAGTGTTGGCGTTGTGCTAGAACTCATCAGGCTGCGAAGTGTGATCTGAGGAAAGCATGTGCCACCTGCATGGAAAGACATTTACAGATCCTATGTGAGGGGAATCAGACCTAGAACTGAAGTTAATCCTGTAGTGAGGACACTGTACTTTGATAAACCTAGTGACTGTCCTAGTGTACTATTAAAAGTTGTGAAAGTGCTCCTGCGTAATGGCAAAAGAACCCTGGAAACATATGCAATACTTGATGATGGCTCCCAATGTACCATGCTTCTGACATCAGCAGCTCAGCATCTCCACCTAACTGGGAAAGCTGAAAAATTATCTCTCAGAACTGTCCATCAAGAACTTGAAACTATTCAAGGTTCTTCTTTAAGTTTCCAGATTTCTCCCATTGCACATCCAGAGAAAACTTACACAATAATGCCTTCGCTACAAGTCACTTAACACTTTCAGACCACACCTACCCCGTATCATCTCTCCAACGGAGATACAAGCATCTCCAAGGTATTCCATTACCCTTTATTAACAAAACAGTTCCACTACTGCTCTGATCATACCCACCTTATTACGCCTATTGCAACAGTTGGACATGGACCATTTGGATCTCCTGCAGCAGTCAAAACCCGCTTAGGATGGACACTCCAAGGTCCAATCACAGACTTCCAACACCAGAGCAGTTCCACGCATGCCCAATGTTTGTTCACATCTTCCAGTTCAGGTTCAGGAGAACCGTTCCAGCACATCCTTGTGTCCGCTGATGACTCTGAATTCATTCAGCCACCTCATACTCTACCATCAGCAGCACCTACGTCGTCACCGGCAGTGCCAATATCACCAGTTCCACCGCCTGTGGCTGCCATTCCGCCAGTGGTCAGGGCGCTGCCTGCTCCTGCATCACCTGGTCCTGCCTCTGCCAA
>NW_005187438.1:3300664-3302483 GCF_000239375.1 Pundamilia nyererei | reverse complement strand
CCTCATAAATGAATTGTCGTTGTGTATAGTACCTGGGTAGGTTTGATGAGTGTGAAAAGGTGAATAGGTGGACGAAAGAGGGCTAAGGTTATGGACCACACAAGAACCAGGGAAACTTGGAGTCAGCTTCTCATATTGCAAACATTTTTTTAATCATCCCCATATGTTTGTCATCTTTTTCAACATACTTTTCATGTTATTGTTCTCCTTGGTTGCTATTTTGTTAAGCATAATTATGCACTTGAAATGATCATAAACTACCTACTACAGACACTTATGCCTGTAGAATAACAACATCATGTGATTAATGACACAGCAGCATCAGTTTGATGACATTCTGTCTGTCGCTGTCAAAATGCATTTTGGTCTTTTAGATTTTTAGCCTTAATACAGTTTAAATTAGATGAGACACATAAAAGTTCATAAAGCTATAATGAGGAGGAAACTGACTAAAGAGATTTTCTCTTTAGTCAGTTGATAATCTCTCCCACTGGAATAGCGTCTTTATTTTTTCTTTTCAGTTTTCTTTTTTTTCTCTAGTTCTTTCCTACTATCCATACTTGTCTACTGACTACAGCAGCAGTAGTAATACGATGGCACTATTCCAATATGGCGGCCAACCAAACCCGTTTGACAACCTGTTTGACCGGTCTCAGCTTGCAGTGATGGAAGCATTTTATTTTAAAAACGGCACACAATGGCAATTTCTTCTGAATGGGCAATTTCAGCCTTTTCACAAGTGTTTCGTTTAATCAAACCACTAGTTTTAGTTTAACTAGTTTTTTACGCATCTACTGGGGTTTCTTTCACGGGTTGATGCGACCATTTTATTTAAAAATCGGGATTTCGGGATGTTGAACTAGATGGAGACAGAGCCAGCTAGTTTTGTTTTGTTTTTTTTAACACAAAATGTTTTTTGTTTTGTTTTTGTTTTTTAAAATAAATGTTGATGTTGTAGCGATTTGGCACATTATAAGTAAAATTGAAGCACACAATCCCGTCGCACAACATCAACATTTATTTATATACAAAATAAAAATGCTTTTTTCTTTTTTACAGAAAAGAATTGTAACTTCACAATTCAACACCATTTACGTGGGTTCATAGGGTAAGTCCTCATCTTTAACCCATAGTGATTTGGGTAATTTCTCAGGGCCTTGGAAGGGTGGCCATATCAGGATACATGTTTGAAAAAGGATACATGCTTTTAAAAACGTGGTAAAATGCAGGTTACATGTTTTAAAAAAGAAAAATCTGGATGCATGTTTGAAAAAATAAGCAGGGTAGCTGTTTGAAAGATACGGTACAATACGTTTTTTGTTTTTTGGAAAGAATCAGTGTTTCAGAGAAAACATTAGCAGCCTCCTTTGTAACACTCTGTGACCAACCGTAGCTGCCCGATTTTCACCGCGTCCAACCCCACCAGATTGTGGTATGCCTTGCCGATGGCGTCAAAGACTTTCCTTACCGATGTCAGTTCGTGCAAGAGAGTCTCCTCACCCCTCGTTTCATTCCTTCCATTCAACGTCTGCTGATTGCCCACAACATCAAAATGGACGACGTCAAAGTCCGCACGGTGGCGTGACAACTTGTGTATTAGACACCCTCACTCCAAAAGCATATATCTATATAATTGGAATCTCCAAGAACATCATCCTAAAACGGCATTCGGGGGGTTGTTACAGTAAAATAAAATTTTTTTAAAAGCAGTAAAATTTTCATCTGAAAATGTTGAATTTTAGTAAAAACAATGCTTTGTAGCTTGATACTGTCATTACAGACAAAGTGGACGTTTAAAAGTATTTTGTATTAAGCGTTT
>NW_005187438.1:3296651-3299317 GCF_000239375.1 Pundamilia nyererei | reverse complement strand
TTTGCAATTTTGAGACTGCTGCATCCCTCTGCAAGATATCTCACTATTTTTGACTTTTCTGAGCCTGTCAAGTCCTTCTTTTGACCCATTTTGCCAGCGGAAAGGAAGTTGCCTAATAATTATGCACACCTGATATAGGGTGTTGATGTCATTAGACCACACTCCTTCTCATTACAGAGATGCACATCATCTAATATGCTTAATTGGTAGTGGGCTTTTGAGCCTATACAGCTTAGAGTAAGACAACATGCATGAAGAGGATGATGTGGACAAAATACTCATTTGCCTAATAACTCTGCACTCCCTGTATTTACAGTGTGTCAGTAAAGGCCGACATTCACTTCTGGCCTCTGTGTTGAATGAGCCCATGTTGGGTTTGTGAATTTGACCCCTTAAGGTTTTGAAGTTGGGGATACATGCTCCTGGTGAGCATAAGATGTCTGATAACAGCTTGACATCTCAGTTATAAATGGAATTCAAAATGGTTTTGGAAGTATGACTAATGTATAATCTGACCTCTAAGGTACGCACAACAAGCCCTAGAAGACTATGGGGGACAGTTTACTTCGTGCTATAAAAACACAAACCTTAATCTTTGATCTTCCAACATTATCTTTCTGTTCTGGTTTTAGAGTCTCTGTTTATTGAGTTGTGCTTTTGGAATCACCCTGTAGTGAGACAAGGGTACGCTGGGAGAGAATATGGCATTATACAAGCAGAGTGTTTTGACTGTATCACTAGATCTAAGAAATACACCTGTTATTGGTTATTAAAAAGCGTTAGCTGTGGTGCAGGTTTAATTTATCATTTTTGCATGAACTGTTCAAGAATTACAGACATCTTTATATATTGATAGTGCAGGCATTTTTTACTTAAGTAGAAGTATAGCTGCTAACGTCAGAAATACTCAAGTAAAAGTCTGATAATGTATGGGCTCAGAAATGTGCTCAAAGTAAGAAAGTCAAAGTAGTAACTGAATATTGTGCTATAATAAAATCTATTATTATTATAATATTAGTAGGTGAGACTACAAACTTAGTCTGGTGGTTGCGCCTGATAGAAAAACAAAACAAAACAAACAAAAAACCAATAAACTAACCCCTTGTTTAGAGGTGATTGTCAGTTTGCTGGGTTTTTAGAGACACTGAGAGTGAGAGAGATCATGTTCTACATTACTTTAAAAGTGATTTTCAGAGCTGTTGATGAAACAGTGTCCATAGAGACATGGATCAACTCTGTTTATGGCATTGAGTGTTAAATTGTTTCAATAAAGCCTGCAAAATTCTTGCATTCATACTGGGGAGCAAAGAAAAGTTAGACATTGGTTGTACTATTGAAAATCAGTTTCACAAAAACCATGTAAACAGACATGAAGAAGAATGTGTTTGTAAAACTAGCGGTAAAGTATGGGAACTATAAGACAGACTGTTTCTGCTATCAAAACAGTTTGTGTTGTTAATCCTGAATGATTCTTGGTCACAACATTTTATTCCACACACATTTGGAAAATCACATAGTTTGACAATAAATATCCCAGTAAAGACGCTTCATTTCTTAAGAAATATGCAGAGGGAGTGGCCATGAAAACAATGTCACATTGTTTTCATGGCCACACCCTCACCCCAGGTGCAGAGGCCTATTTCTGTTCAGGAATGTTGTGAATACTTTGAGATTTATATTAATTGCAATTCCTACCTCTACATTTATTTTTTGAAATATATAATTAGCACAGCGTGGCCGTGCAATTTCTTTTAGTTTTTATTCCTATCAATGATATTTTCACTTGTTACCTCTGAATTATTGAATCAGACCTAGATGACATGAGATTTTCAGCAAAATTATAATTCAAATACTCCTTTAATTATTGATTATTCTCATTAATTTTCAATCATTTTATATATTTTTTCATAGTATTACATTTGAATTTAACAGATCATTCTCTCACATAACAGACAAATATTTGTGAAATTATGATACATTTCTGAATGTATTTTTACAATCTAAATATGCATATGTACAAAAAATATGTTTAAAAAACAAGTAAATTGTGTTTTACTATATTTACAGTGATGTTATGTTATTTTACCTTTGACATGTAAAATCACAGTCTACTTATGTAAATTGAAGATATTCTAGAAAGACAGTACAAAACTGTAAAATATACAGTAAGATACTTTGACATTACTATTTTTTTGGAACAGTGTACACTTCTTGTAAATAAAACAAAACAAAAAAGCTGATTGGAAATGCATAAAAAAACCCACCCTGCCTTGACTTTCGTTCTGCGAGCACGCACGCTCTCTCTCTCTCACACACACACACACACACACACACACACACACACACACACACACACACACACACACACAAAGAGATCATTAATACAAAGGATTGCAGCAGCTTTTTGGATTTTCACTCTTTGATGGATTTAATATGAACAGCCACATAAAATTCATTCCAATTTTTTGCCTTTGCTTCAATTAAAGGAGACGAGCCCAAACAATCCCATCAGTAACCACTCTTGAAGGTAATAAAATAGAGTTGGTTCACACCTATAAATATCTGGGAATCTTAATTGATGACTCGCTTACCTTCAAACCACATGTAGAGAATCTTGTGAAAAACCTGAAGTTAAAACTGAGATTTTATTTTCAAAACAAGTTGTG
>NW_005187438.1:3284107-3296174 GCF_000239375.1 Pundamilia nyererei | reverse complement strand
TTTTTTGTATTCTTTCACTTATTGTTGCATGTGTGTTGTTGCTGCCTGTGTTTGAGTAATTTCTGTAACTGTGAGACATCTGCTGCTGCCTATCTTGGCCAGGTCTCCCTTGAAAAAGAGGTTTTTAATCTCAATGGGTTCTTCCTGGTTAAATAAAGGTTAATAAATAAATAAATAAAATTAAGATGGGCCTTTAAATCTGTGATACCTGCCTTGTTCAAAAAGTTTACTGACATAGTAAAGAAGTAGCTAGGGAACTCAGTGAGCAGCAATACCTTAGGGACACTTTCTCAAATAAAGAGGATTTCATCATCTGCAGTTTGTGGAAAAAAAAAGTGCCACATTATAAAACAAATCAATTGATCCACAAATTATGGATGCAGACTCTTTTCAGCTATAGGTGTAAAGGTATACTTCATGCACTTAGCATTGGTGCACGCTTCATATAGGACCGGGTGCTTCCAAAAACAATAGATGAGATGTCGATGGGGGGCGATACACCTACAGGGCACCTTGCTGTGCAAGTTTAAAACAATGAGGGTGGGGCAGGCTGTTGCTGAGCTCCGGTGTAACTGGCCAAGATAGGCCTAAGGGTCCGTTGTTGCTGGCTACTTCAGAAAATAGGCGAGACCCTGCTCGACTGGTACATCTGCGGGGCTTTTACCTTCTCGTAGAATTACAAAAAGAGCCAATACCGGCCACTAAAAACAACTAGCTGGCTCTGTCTCCATCTAGTTCAACATCCCGAAATCCCGATTTTTAAATAAAATGATCGCATCAACCCGTGAAAGAAACCCCAGTAGATGCGTAAAAAAACTAGTTAAACTAAAACTAGTGGTTTGATTAAACGGAACGCTTGTGAACAGGCTGAAATTGCCCATTCAGAAGAAATCGCCATTTTGTGCCGTTTTTAAAATAAAATGCTTCCATCACTGCAAGCTGAGACATTGTCAGAATCACAAAATGAGTGTGATTAAAACACTATTACCAACACTTTTGACTAGATGTAAATAAGAAGCATTCCTGCATGTTAATGCACACTGTGAACCAAAACGGCTTCCACCACTCCACGCTAAAACAAAGAATTGCTTTTAAGAACACATATGTCTGCATAACTAAATGTTGAGACACGCCAAAGCAATAAAAGTAGTTGAATTAAAAACCCATGGTTTGATTAAATTAAAACCCAGTTAAAAACACATGAACTCATTACCTCTCTGAGCCCTGTGTGTTTCCACACATGAACTCGCATACCCCCAGCACACCTGAACGCGCATGCGCACACGCACGAAACCGATCAAACAGGTTGTCAAACGGGTTTGGTTGGCCGCTATATTGGACTAGTGCCATCATATTACTAATAGCAGCCATACTGTAAAGAATGTATTCCTGCAAAAGTGACTTTGACATATTCCATTTCTACTACCCAGGGATTTTTGTACAATTGCCCTAACAGCCAACAGAGATGGTCGATCATGCCAAACAATTCATGACTGACGAAGGAATTGACATTTCCAAGATGACACACAAATCAGAACTGCAGAAATAGGAAATAACTGATATAAGTAATTTTATCTTTTCAGATTTCAGATCTGTACTTGTTTTACTTTGTTGCTGTCTTTTAATGTTTTATGATATCCTGAGAATTTAATAGTGTTTCCACTTAAATTACCAAATTGCATCTTCATCATATCCTCCTTAGAACCAGCCTGCTCATTTACGTCCTTTGTATTGGACATTTGCTTTTGGTCTATTTCTTTTGAGTTATCTGAGCTACCATACTAAGTCCTAATGTACTAAATAGTGGACATCCTGGGCTTTCCATTGATATCTATGTTTTGTAGTTTAACTCAGGGTTAGCTTCTTACTGTCTCTGGATATTATAGATTGAACATGACATTGGTTTCATTGCCTAATAGTGTATTTATTATTATTGACAACAACTACAATAAGTCAAATGAGTTGTTCTTGAGATTGAAAATTTTTATTAAGGTTCAGTATAGATTAAAATTTCTTGCACATTAAACAGCAGCTTGGTTTATTTTTATGTTAACTATTATTAACCTTGCGAGTGACAGTGAACTATGATTTTTGTAAAGAAGAGAAATGTCAGCTTCAAATAGTTAAAGCTGACAGTTTATCTATCATGTAATTTACCTAAAAGGTACATTTTTCAATAATAGCAAAAAACACATTGCATAATGACAAAGCAAATCTGAGATAAAGTGAGCATTAACATATGAGGCCTGAATGAAAAAATGTAATCAATAATATTTAACCCTTATCCCAGTGACATTTCACAACAAAAGAATATTCTTATGACTAGCGATAAGGAGCTGGTGAGTGCTGTTTGACGTGTTGTGGAGGCCAACCTCTGTTGTTCTGTGAACTGTATATAAAATGTTTGTTCCTAGAGCTCACACACTCAGTTTCTCCCAGCCTCGGACCTTCACCTGACATTCGCACACAGCTCAGGTAAGATCTTAAATTACTTTTTTTTTTTTTAACAGAAAAAACACCAAACTCAATTGAAAATTTGTACTGTTTTAGCAATGTTGATATTTTTAAATACAGTTTTCTGTAATACTCACTCCAGCATTAATTTTCACTCATTTTTATCTTTTTTTTGTGTTATCCTAAATCAGAATGTATTCTGATATCTTTACAGATTGCATTTACCATATGCTTGTTGTCCGTATTAAAATATATATTTTTAATGATTATGACATGGTGCTGAACACATGCTTCGCAGTGTCTCACAGAAAGCATTTCTGAAACCAGGAAAACAGGTGTGACAATATTTGCTACAATAGTTAACCCTCACAGAATGCAAAACTTTGTTCTGTCGCTTTCTTCTGTCTAATTTAATAAATCTGTGACCTTCTAACCATTTCACAACTAAATGGGGAACTTGCTTCAAATCTTAAGAGTGAGGAAAAAATGTATTGTATTTAGTTTCCGTTAACATTTCAGTATAAAAGGTGATGACATTTTTCAACTTTAGAAATAGAGTGAAACACACTCTCTACATGTATTAAAAAGGCTGGATGAACTGAGACAGGTATAACTGCTGCATAACATAACTTCTGCAATCCCCCCTTTATCTTCTAAAGGAACCATGTCTGCTACGTACCTTCTTCTCCTGCTGGTCCCCGCGATCTCAGCTCAGACTTTTCACTGGGGTGCCTGCCCTATTCCAGAGGTGCAATCTAACTTCACCCTTCAACCGGTGAGCAAAGAGATATATGCATCCAGAGTAAACATTTTTTAGTGCAGAACTCATAGCTGGGTGTTTTGTTGTTGTTGGTTTTTTTTTGTTACAGTACATGGGTAAGTGGTATGAGATTGAAAAGCTGCCCGATATTTTTGGAAGAGGACAGTGCATCAGGGAGGAAAACACCATGATGGAAGATGGGTCTGTTCAAGTGTCGTACTCACAGGTGTGGGACCCCCAGAACCAGTAAGTACTGAAGGATCAGGTCGATGGATTGATGACTGGAATATAGGTTAGATGGACTGATACTATTCATTTGTCAGTAGAGTTAGATAAGCTTATGTTAAGAAATCAGTTTTACCCCGGTTCTTTTTATTCCTCGAGCATCCAGAGATGGCACCGGACTCAGTAGTCATCAGTGTTGGTCAAGTTACTTGAAAAAAGTGATCAGTAACTAATTACTGATTACTTCCCCAAAAAGTAATCCCGTTACTTTACTGATTACTTATTTTCAAAAGTAATTAATTACTTAGTTACTTAGTTACTTTTTAAAAACACGATTTACAACCTGAAGAGGTGATAAAGCGATAGATCTTTCAGCCCAATTCTACTTTTTCTACATAATCCATCATACAAAATGTAATCAAATGGAAAAGTCTTTTTTTTTAACTTGTTTTATCAGTTTTAATCTTTTAACTTTATGCATCAAGCAAAAATTTAATTATATGTAACATTCTCTGATTTGAATAAATTAGTTTAACATTTAAACCTATTTTCTGCACATTCCAGCACATAAAATAAAATATTTTTTGTGTTTACACTCACTCTTTCAAATAGATGCAAGTAAAACACAGCAGAAAATAAATAAAGTCAAAGACTCAGCGGTCCTGTTGCTCTATTTTCACCTGCAAAGCAGGACTGCGGTAGGCGGAGGTTTACCCTGGTGCAGGTGTGCCGTGGTCAGTTGAAGAATCCACGAGTTTCCCATTATGTCGTTGCGCACTCGGTGCTTGCTTGGAAGTTTAGGGTTTTTTTTCGCTGTAAAAAGAAGTTTTCTTCCCACGCACGATGGACGCTAATGTTTTTGTCACTTTTTATGGAATCAAACTCAAAGTAAGGTCAGTACTTCCACGCTTTAAACGCTGCACGCTCATACTCTCTCCCACAATCGATATGTGATGCATTGTTGATCTGCACACAGCTGTTGTCACTAACGGCGCACTCGCTTACCTCACTGTCGTGAGACATTCTCGCAAAAAATCACGGTTTTAGTAACGCAGTAACGCAGCGTTCCTACGGGAAAGTAACGGTAATCTAATTACCGTTTTTGCAATAGTAATCCCTTACTTTACCCGTTACTTGAAAAAGTAATCAGATTACAGTAACGCGTTACCGGTGATGGGCAGTAACGATGGGCAGTAACGCGTAACGCGTTACTGCCCATCTCTGGTAGTCATTTTCACACGATCTTTATTCATCTTTTACTCATCTTCATTTACTCTTCTTCATTTATCTTCATTTAAGCATGCACTTCTAGAAGGGAAGACGAGGCCGGTGTCCCTCTCCAAAATCTTCACCCCTTTGTTAGTTACAGCCAGCTTTATAGAAGCGACCCCATCATAAAACCCCCTACGGTGTGCTGCAAACTCTGTCTGTGTCTATGTGCACGAGCACATGAATGTCTACATGTGCGCGTTCCCACGTGTCTATGTGAGTGCTCGTGTGTGACTGTGTACGCATACCTGTGTGTATGTGTGAGTGCACATGAGTGAGTGTGCGTGTGGATGTGTGTGCGTGACAGTTAAAACACTGTGGGTGTAGGTAACTCCCTAGAGGTCATAAAACCCCTCTCCCTTCCAGACCACAGTTATCCAGTTACAAATGTTGAGACCCCCACCCTAAAACATCCTCTGGGGAATTTCCACTCAGTGGGGGAGGTCTCCTACACTCTACTCCTAAGTTCACAACACAGTCAACCTTTATTACTTTAAGGGCAGTGTCTCTACAATAGTTCTACATTCTATGTTAACACATTTCTAAACTCTAAAATCAGCTAGACATTCTACATTTAGCATAAAGGAGAATAACGCAGGGAAAAGCTAGTATACTTCTGCCTGCAGATATCAAAAAAATCCTTTTAACTATAACAACAAAGAAAAAAAGTCTAGTTTCTTGCAGTAGCATTAATGTTGTTGAAGCAATTGGCCGCTGGTAATAGATGGCTAATAATGGATGTGTTTGTCTGCAGGGTGAAACCTTGAACTTTACTTCTAGTGATTTTTCTTTGGATTTGTTCCGAGTGTTGATTTAATGTTTGCACAAGTATTTTTCTTCTGAAGAGCTGGGTTGAGTAAGAAAAAATGCCATGTAATCTATATTGACAAAAGGCTTAGTGGTGACACACCTCAAGTGAAGTGTTGATTAGGAGCTAATGCACTAGAGACAGACCTTGGTATGATAAGAGATATGACACAATGAATAGATTGATGAAATCGCATATTTGTCTCTCTCAGTCAGGGTAAAAGGTGGTACCTGGAAGGGACAGCCAAAGTTATAGACCCACAAGAACCAGCCAAGCTTGGAGTCAACTTCTTGTCTTGTAGGTACCTCCTTTATCATCTATATATGTGTGTATATATATATATATATATATATATGTATATATATTGTTTTAACTGTTACAACACTCCTTTTAACATTTTATTTCTGTTTCTGATCTTTATTCCCAGTTCTTCCTTACACCCCATACTGGGTTCTGTCAACCGACTACACCAACTATAGCATTGCGTACTCCTGCAAAGATGTCTTTGGGATCTTCTACTTTGATTTCGCCTGGATTCTTGCGCGGTCACCTTCTTTGCCTCCACAGATGGTGGATCAGGCCAAGCGGATGCTGATCAGCGGGGGGATCGACATTTCCAATATGACTCCCACAGATCAGAGCTGTAGCGTTTAGCAAGAACTGGCAGAGATGTTCAGTTATTGTAGAGTGTGTTTTTCTCTGAAGGTTTTTTCCTTGATTACCTACGCCAGTAACTTTTTACATGAGCCATTGTTTTTAAAAAGTACATTATTTTTGTGTTTTAATATGTTTTGCAATTAAACGACCATCTCATCGAGCAAAAGTTATTTCCATCATGATTCATCTTCATGTCACAGTTCTTCAAATCAAAGTGCTGTCATACAGACATGAACACAGAAATGGTTTGAACTCTGTGTGAGCCGCCTGATAGTTGGAAACTATTCAGTTAAAGCTGTCCTATTTTTAAAGGTTTTGGATTTAATCAACTAAAGAGTGTTTGCATATCCTTGATTGCATGTAATAATCCATGAAACATGCTGTACTTGGTGTAGGAAAAACTTTGCTAAGATTCTGCTGGCATTAAAGATGAACCGATTAAACACTGGCTTGGCTTACATTCATTATAACTGTCATTAAATGAAGAAAATGCTATACGATCCTGACCCACAGTGAAATAATCGAGGGGCATTTTATTTTTAATAAAGAAAAAAGTATTTGCAATTTCACTGTAATAAAGTGGAAGAAATATCACACATAAATCATCTTTGTTCCTAGCCTCAAATCACAATAAAGCGGTACAACTGAAGAGCCAGCAGTACTGATTTTCAGCTACTTATTTTATCTGTAAACCATTTAAAGGTGATGAAGAATAATATCATTTATATAATTTCCCTCATTCCAAGGTGGCATCTTCAGGTGTATGACAAACAATTCAAATGAAAATGATAAAGAAATAAATCCGCTTAATTCGGGGATGAACCCAGCATTAACACAGCGGTTCCTGAATGAATAACGACATTCATCCTTTCTCACAGTGACAGCACTTTCACCATACAGGAATGTGCGCATGATTACAATTAGTTAAACAGATGTCCTTATGCTGTCCGAGTGACGTAATGCGAAGGCTGACCTGTGTTTGTCTGGAGAGCTCAGACAGTGACCGAGAGCTCAGCCTCTAACTTCCACCTGACATCTGTACAGAGCTCAGGTAAGAACACTTTAATAACTTTAATAAAATGGAAATACAACAAACATCTTGAGCATAAAGATTTATGTTTTAATACCCATAGTGTATCTTTTTACTGAAATTCTAAGTATATTATTAATGCAGCTCTTGCATTATTGCTAATGAAAATATACACTCCTGCAATAGCTCTCGTCTAATGTAACTTCTACCCTAATCTCCTGAAGGAACAATGTCTGGTGTGTGCTTTCTCCTTCTGATGCTCCCTCTGCTATCAGCTCAGACTTATCACTGGGGTCCCTGTCCTACTCCGAAGGTGCAGCCCAACTTTAACCTTCAGCAGGTGAGTACAAACTAAGGCATACACTCCTATAATGGCTTTCCTTCACCGCCTTTCAGTGAAATCCATTAAAATTTTTTTACATATAAAGACCTCCTAAATATAAAGGCTCCTAAATATATATATAGCTGAGCTACTGGGACCTTATAACTACAGTCGTCCTCTCTGATCATCTGATTGGGCTCTTTTACACCCTCTCACACACCCTCTTCTTTTAAATCTAGAGGCTATTGCAATTCTAAACATTGGGTCAGCCTTAGCCTTCTGAAAATTAATTTCTATAGGTTAGCATTTCCTCAAACTTTTTCCCAATACTTTTGGCTTTTGTTCTTCTAATATGTATTTATGTGAGTGCGTATGCAAGAATGAGTGTAAGACCACATGTCTGACCGTGTTTTTTGTGTGCTTGAATATGTACACCTATCTTCAATGTGTGATTTTATGCAAACTGTGAAGCATTTTCTAACTGTGTTTTATTTAATGATATACAAATGAAATAATTATAATTATTAAACAAAGAGTTGCACAGATCTAATGACTTGCCTATGGTTGTTACAGTACCTGGGTAAATGGTATGAGATTGAGAAGCTGCCTGCTCCCTTTGCAAGAGGAAAGTGCATTGAGATAAACTACTCCATTAGGAGAGATGGGACCATCCAGCTGTTGACCTCGCAGATCTAGTAAGTACTATAGCAAAGGATTCTTATTGTTGGTTCCCTTGACACCACATTTCTCTGCAACTTCCATTTTTCTTTTAGCATATACTCTTTTGAAGGAATATTGATACCACTGAAAAGCTTGATATCACTCTCATTTGTATGGTTGATATGATGCTGGAGACAAAAATAATTCTACTGTTTCTGGCATAAAAAACTGTTGTCTGTGTAAAGAATCAGAAAGAATGCTTTGTTTCAAAACTCATTGTACCAAAAATCATGTTCTTCTCTATGTATGAAATATGTCTGTATATAGTCCCAGATTCAAGAAAGTAAACAGCGTAAAAGTGCTTTAAATCTAAATCCTTTGTTATGGTCAGCAATGGGCAACTCCTCTTATTTGAAAAAAGATTCTTGTTTGAATTAACGTTGCACAGGACTTTTGCCATTTTAGTTTGCCATGTTGCCACAGTGACAAACTTCTCCCAACTTTGATGCAAGTGATGAAAAAGACAACCAATAGGAGCACAGTATATTGGCGACTCACAGATGACAGAATACAATATAAATTTGAGGATTACTTTCAGAGATTACATCCAGAGCCTGGAATGACAAACAGTTAACCATCGGCTTTAAGTGACAAGTGATGAATAGGTAAGCCAACCCTGAAAAGGAATGCTATTTACATCAATGCACAAGTGAGTGTTAAACATAGGCAAAAGGCGTGTGAAACATCAAACAAGTAAAACAAAGGTGATAAGGTCTAAGAGTCAAACATTCCAGGGGATAGGCAACTGCCATCTGGTTATAGGTATTATGACCAGGATGTTAAAAGCAAAAGATTCCACGAATAGTGAGTCTGTCTCAGTTTCTAGCGTGGTTAGGAAGATACATCTCTGTTCAAATCAAAGGGCTTACAGCAGTAGCTCAAAGCACACCTTGGTCCAAGCCATGATGATGGGTGATTTGATTTTTTTGTGAGTTTTTTTAGACTCCTTCAGGGTGTGTATTGTATGATGAGCAAAAAGTAATAAAGCTGACACTGACCATGGACAACTGACCTAAAGCTGCTTGTCGGCACACCCAAGGTGGAGTTTACCTACATGAGGGATTCTGTCTTTCTGTCTGCCACGCCTCCAGCAGCAGATTTTATAATTAGTTGAATTAATAGTTAGTCTGTTTGAAATCTTTGTTGACATATTTTTTCATTTCAGTAAAGATAAGAAGAGGCATGCAGAAGGGACAGGTGTAGTTTCAGACCCACGAGAACCGGCCAAACTGGGAGTCAGTTTCTCATACTGTAAGTACTTATTATCCTTATTTTATCAACTATTTGATGAAACGTTGCAGTATTCCTGCTTTACTGAGATCAAATTGTACGAAGTCTGGTGGTCCTTTGAAATTACATCTTGACATTTGTATTTTTTCACTCAAACACCTTCTGTTGGCTATAATTTGGAGCTGTCCAGTACTTTAGTTGATGACAATATAGTGTGAGATTGTGAGTATACTGACATGCTGATACAAGCATTTGCCTTAAAGCACTGTGATACTGTACAGTTTTACTGTCATGGCTGTAGCCGGTCTTATTCATTGAACCTGTTGTATCATCATGATGTTTTAATTTTGTAATTACCTTGACTAATTTATCAGTGGGCTGATTGGTAGGCCGCTAACTTTCTGCTTCTTAATTCAGATAAAACTGAGGTTATTGTACTCGGCCCTGAAAATCTTAGAAATATGGTATCTAAGCAGATTCTTACTCTGGATGGCATTACCTTGGCCTCCAGTAACGCTGTGAGGAACCTTGGAGTCATTTTTGACCAGGACATGTCCTTCAATGCACATATTAAACAAATATGTAAGACTGCGTTCTTCCATTTGCGCAACATCTCTAAAATTAGAAATATCCTGTCTCAGAGTGACGCTGAAAAACTAGTTCATGCATTCATTACTTCCAGGCTGGACGACTGTAATTCATTATTATCAGGGTGTCCAAAAAACTCACTGAAAAGCCTTCAGCTAATCCAAAACGCTGCAGCAAGAGTCCTGACAGGGACTAGAAAGAGAGAGCATATTTCTCCTGTTTTGGCTTCCCTTCATTGGCTTCCTGTTAAATCCAGAATTGAATTCAAAATCCTGCTCCTCACATACAAGGTCTTAAATAATCAGGCCCCATCTTATCATAATGACCATGTAGTACCATATCACCCTATTAGAGCACTTCACTCTTGCTCTGCAGGCCTACTTGTTGTTCCTAGAGTATTTAAAAGTAGAATGGGAGGGAGAGCCTTCAGTTTTCAGGCCCCTCTTCTGTGGAACCAGCTTCCAGTTTGGATTCGGGAGACAGACACTATCTCTACTTTTAAGATTAGGCTTAAAACTTTCCTTTTTGCTAAAGCATATAGTTAGGGCTGGACCAGGTGACCCTGAATCCTCCCTTAGTTATGCTGCAATAGACATAGGCTGCCGGGGGATTCCCATGATGCATTGAGTTTTTCCTTTCCAGTCACCTTTCTCACTCACTATGTATTAACAGACCTCTCTGCATTAAATCATATCTGTTATTAACCTCTGTCTCTCTTCCACAGCATGTCTTTTATCCTGTCTTCCTTCTCTCACCCCAACCGGTCGCAGCAGATGGCCGCCCCTCCCTGAGCCTGGTTCTGCCGGAGGTTTCTTCCTGTTAAAAGGGAGTTTTTCCTTCCCACTGTTGCCAAAGTGCTTGCTCATAGGGGGTCATATGATTGTTGGGTTTTTTTCTCTGTATCTATGAAGCGCCTTGAGGCGACTTATGTTGTGATTTGGCGCTATATAAATAAAATTGAATTGAATTGAATTGATTTTATCAACTCATATTACATATTTGCTGATCTATCAGTATTAGCATTTTAGCCAATAAAAGAAACACGCTTGGGACTTGCTATGAATGTTGATGTTGCTTGTTTCTTCCACCATGCTATGTCCCTGTTTGAAACAAACTCGAAAGCCACAAATAAATCAACCAGCAGATCAGAGCAGAGGCAAAGCATAAATAGTTCAATAAAAAAAAACTACACAAAATCTGTTTATGTTTCATTTGTCAGAGAAAAAGAAAACCAAAAGCAGATTTTTAAGTCACTAAAAATCATATATTTGTCAGGCTCCATAATATTACACATTTAAGTTGGATCAGTTTTATTCAGAAAATCAATATAGAGATTCTCCTTTGGAAAAATGTTTGTTTTTTATACATTTTTTTTCTCTTTGTTCTCAGTCACTCCATATGTGCCATACTGGGTTCTGACTACTGACTACACCAGCTTGTCTGTCGTGTACTCCTGCACAGACATCCTTCGCATATTTCATTTCAACTACAGCTGGATTCTTGCCCGGTCGCCCTATCTGCCTCCAGAGACTGTGCATTACGCCAAACAGCTGCTAATTGATGAAGGAATCGACATTTTCAGGATGACACACACAGATCAGAACTGCAAGGATAAATAATAACCAATAGACACGTTCAGTTATTCCTCTCTTATGAACTCATTCCACTTCAATATATCTGTTTTTAATTGTTGCTGCCTTTTGAAAAGACATGTAAATTCTAAATAAAATGATCACTAAGTTAAAGTGTTAAAATTGTACAAAGGAGTTGGGTAACCCATTATCTATTAATTATTCCAAGAAAAAATTTATTTACATATATATATATAAAACACCCAGCACGCCCCTGCGGGCGGTTTATCCTTCAAGCTCGGGTCCTCTACCAGAGGCTTGGGAGCTTGAGGGTTCTGCGCAGTATCTTAGCTGTTCCCAGGACTGCGCTCTTCTGGACAGAGATCTCCGATGTTATTCCCGGGATCTGCTGGAGCCACTCGCCTAGCTTGGG
>NW_005187438.1:3253653-3283105 GCF_000239375.1 Pundamilia nyererei | reverse complement strand
TGATGATGGACCACAGGTTCTCAATGGGGTTCAGATCAGGTGAACAAGGAGGCCATGTCATTAGTTTTTCTTCTTTTATACCCTTTCTTGCCAGCCACACTGTGGAGTACTTGGACGTGTGTGATGGAGCATTGTCCTGCATGGAAATCATGTTTTTCTTGAAGGATGCAGACTTCTTCCTGTACCACTGCTTGAAGAAGGCGTCTTCCAGAAACTGGCAGTAGGACTGGGAGTTGAGCTCGACTCCATGCCATTTAATTTTAATGGTGACAATTTTATTTGTCAAGTTTAAGAATGTGGTACCAGCAAATATTTGGCTTCATCCTTAAAAATGTGACTAAAATAAAATAAAAAAATGTTTGCAGATCACCAGTTCATTGACTATTTATACAGGGAACTAAATATTTATTATGGGGAATCAAATGTTACTGCTCTACTAAAAGAGTCAGGAGAGATTTACACTTGTGGCCATTCATGCTGCCTTTTCTCTTTCCCAGTTTTTGTTTGGGTGTTTTAATCAGAATTTACACCTCAGTTTACATTACAGTTGCTGCAGTAGGTTTTGTTGGGGTAAAATGTTTATCTGTTTATCAAAAAATGCTTGTCTGTTTATTTCTATAAACAAAGAATAATCATTTAAAAATAATAAAAGCCATTCAGCTCAGCTCTACTTTATCAGAAGTAAAACTGTTTTACAGCATTAACTATTAGACTCGATCAGTAGCAGGAAGGACCAACTTGCTACTGTGTGCAATTTTTTACTTTCCTCCCAAATTAAACAGCTATAAATGAGCCTGAAATTCAAAACAAATCAAACTACTTCTTCTTTTTCTTTTTTTAGTAGGTGCGATGTGTACACAGCTGAGAGAAATATTTGTGAAAATATGAGGACAGCTCCCCTCTGAGTACACAGGGTACAGTATAATCTGGGCAAGGCCTGGCGGGGTTATGTGCTTGCATGTGTGTGTTTGCTTAAGTGTGTTTTTGGAGGTCGGCTGCCTCTTCCTTCACTAAGCCCCTCACACCACAGACCTCAGTGAACCAGCAGAAGATCAGCAGCATCTCATTGCACGGCTTCACAGACTATTCACAGGTAAACAGCTGCAGAGTTTGATTCTGGTTTCAGAAGATTTCTAGTATATATATCAAGATATTCACTTTATTTATTGTTTAAGAGATTTCACTTTTGCAACATAGACAAAAAAAACAAACAAACTGCAGCATTGGTGGGCATTTTCTTCATTTAGGGGGGCGACATGAAGCTGCTGGTGTTGCTCGGTATTGTCTTCTGCCTCTTTGCCTGTCACCTCAGTGGTGAGTTTTTCTTTTTTTAATCCACAGAAAATATGTTCCCTTGAATTCAAGAGTTGGTGTGTTGTAGCTAAAGTTGAGTTTATTCATGCAGTGCAAACATTAATAAGTTTTAACACTAAGTTTGATATATGTACATGTAGAAATGTCGGTGAAAATAGCTGGAAATCATGTGATGTAATAGTGCTGCTGGAGAGGATTTGTTTTGTGTACAAAGAGGACTCTGACTGAGTCTCCATGATGAATTCCTTCTGGTTTAGTCTGTTTGTGCGTGTGTGTGTGTGAATAGTTAACAATAATATTTGAGGAGGCAGCAGGTATTTGTAGTCCCCTAGGAAAAAGCTCTCTTTTCCAGACCTGAATCCCATCTTTGTGCTCAAGGAATGCCTGAAATGTTAACTTTTTCCCCCCTTCTCCCTCTCTCCCTTCCCCCCTTCCTTCTCCATCTCCTCATTGCAGAGGCCAGGATCATCCCAGAAGGAGGTAACTTTTCAAACTTCTTTTAGACGTCTTCAGACATATAAAAAAGCTCAATGAACTTTGCATACATGCTGTACATCAGAAGTAGCCAAATGCGGCCGGTGAATCAAACCCTGCATTCTCTTTGAAATATATGTCCTATCATTATTATTATTATTATTATTATTATTATTATTATTATTATATCTGCATCAAAAGTTTTCTATAACTTTTCACAACTCTTCTGTAGATAACATTACAAGTACATGGCATATAATGTTTACAAATAGGAAAATGAACTGCTACATTTTTTTATTTCAAATAAATATTGGGAAGCATCCATAAATTAGTCAATGTCTTTTGGTCAAATGAGTCATGTGGACTCAACACCAGGTTCATCATGAGGGTTATTTGAAGACATTCAGTTTTTTTCCACAGCCTTTTATAGCACTGAGCTCGACTCAAAGCAACTATGTCAACAGGGAGCATTCGCACAAAGGAAAGCCATTCATGTATATTTGAATTTACTCCCCACACACTGTTGTTGGAATACAAGAATACAAAGGAGAAAGGGCGCGTCAGCTATGCTTGTCCTTAAATACTGACTCACATGACAGATGCTAAGTCATTATTTTCTCACATGTAGGCTCCAACAGCGGTGAGTGACCTCTGAGACTCTTGTGACCCTACCAAGGAAAAGAATTTCTCCACAGTGATATAAGCCTTGCTTATAAATGGGTGGATGGGGTGGTAACAGTCTTCAAATGGAATCTTAAAGCAACTTTAATAAACTAGAACACTTATAATGCTAAAAAAAATCAGGATGCATAGATCAGGTATTTATTTAGAGAGAAATACTAGAGACAAATCATATTAGTTAATAATTTGGTCTTTTTAGCCTTTAAAAGGAGCGTTGATATGACATGCACATTTTTTTGTTTATAATGATCTCTTCAACTCATGACTTGTAGGAATTTATTCTACAAACTAACATTCAATTTTCATTTTAAACAGACTTCTACCTGGACACCTGAATTAACGTTTGCATTTAGCAGCAAGAGCAAATATATGATTTTAAATGCAATAAAGATGTTTCTGATTGAGCTAATGTTGGTTGTATCTCTCTGAGAGTGGTAAACACCAGTTCTCCCTTCCCGCTATCACCTGTTATTTTTGCTCAGAGGGGGTCATCTGATTGTTGGGGGTTTTGCTCTATTGTTGCAGGGTTTTTTGTTGTTTTTTTTTACTTTAAAATATGAGGCAACTATTGTTGTTATGATTTGCCAGTGTTTAGCTGTCAAAATAAAGCTTTTACACTTAGGATTACCTAATACAATACCATTGTTCTGTGATTGAGTTGGGACAGCAACAAAACCCTTTGCTGATCTAAATACCTGGTGGAAATGAAAGCATTGTAAGAGCCACATTTTCCATAGAATATGTTAAATAAGTCAACAAAGGCAATGCCTGTGCAGCGCTGTGGTTCACTTTGTTCTAGAGATGGCACGATACCACTTTTTTGTGTCCGATACCGATACCGATATCATAAATTTGGATATCTGCCGATACCGATATGAATCCAATATAGTGTGTTTCAACAAAACTGTTTGTTTTTAAATATCTTGCTGCATTTTGTATAAGTTCATACTCAAGTTTAAAACAACAACTACACTAAAGTTTTTTTTTTTTCCTTTTTTGCAAAAAAAATATTTCATAGTTCAGCAATACTGATCAATCTAATAAACTCAAACCTACACCATCCTCCCTATTCTGGTATTTTAAAGAGTACTTAGCGTAAATATTAAGCAACCTAACTAATAGGGTTCCAACTCCTAGCAACAACAAAAATAAATAAATAAAAAACAGGGAACCACCCCTCACGCTCCACCTCATGATGCTTAATCGACGTAATCAACCTTAATTTGATGCAGTGTGAAAAAAAATGCACAGAAATCAATTATTTTTCAATATATTAAAATATTAAATAGATTCAACATCTTTCCTCAACAAAATTGCAGACTGCACAGATGGTACCTTCCCAAAGGAAAAAGTACTATAGCTTACTGGGGTATATATATTAGACTTAATAGTTACTATATACAGTAATTGACTTCTATTCATTTTGCATCAAATTAAAACTTTGGGTGTCAGATAATTTATTAAAAGCTAGACATTTTAAATGAGAATAAGAAAGAAAAGTATGTCTTTGTGCCCCCTTTTCCCTGTTAATGCCCTATCGGCCCCCCTGGCTAAACTTTGCTAGATCCGCCCCTGCACAGTTACCAGCGTCAGCTACTAGAAAAAGATCCTGGTGTAGAAAGTAATATTAAATAAATTCTAACAACAGCTTATCAAGCTTAAACGTGCTGCTGTTGTTTAGCCGCTGGTTTCCTCTTTCTGGTGCAAAGTGGGCCAAAAACAAACAAGAGAGACGGAGTCGTGACAGAAAAGCCGATCAGCTGATCATTGATCAGTTTCATTATTGAAGTAGCAGCCGGAGAGTGAGAGGCAGTCGCTCGTTAAGCTTAATGCAGGAATGCTTTACAAACATTCAGAGATGGACTTACACACTTGCTTTACTTCTCTCGGGGATAACTTTGTCGGAGATGAAATGCCGGGTTGCTAGCGAAGCTCCAAATGCTATCCAGACCACAACAGGTCCCGCATGCGGCAGCCGCTCTATCACGTGATGCATACTGCTCCTACGTGCTAACGTTCTGAGGCGAGTTACGGCGCGTTGCAAGTTCTGCGAGGTGCTTTCGTGATATTTAATGGATCGGATTACATTTTTTATTTTTCTCCGATATCCGATCCAGTAATTTAGGTCAGTATCGGACCGATACCGATACGTAATATCGGATCGGTCCATCTCTACTTTGTTCTCTGTGAAAAATAAATAGCCATTGCCTCTCTTTTCACTTTCATATGTGGGAAACGGTGCCTGTGATATATCAGGAGTTAAAAACACCTGGTGCTTTTCTGAATGTGTGAATATGAACTACTACCAAAAACTATATTTACTGCAAAATATCATCAGTAAATCCCTAACATGATACTTTATGGTCTGTAACAGCATCTCACTGTTTGAGACTGTATGTACCCTGTCCTTTCTGACATGCCATGTGTCTTTCAGTGCCTTATGATGAACCACCAGCTGTTCCCTACTGGCCGTACACCACCTCTGACTTCTGGAACTACATTGAGTACTTCAGATCCATCGGTGCCTACAACTACATCAATGAGATGGCCCGGGCCTTCTTCGCCCACCAGCCCATAGGAGACACTCTAGGATATGAGACCAATGCAGGACATGAACACTAAGAGAGGTGCTAGACCCAAAAGAGAGAAAAAGTAACAAGAGCATGACATGAAAAAAAAAAAGTTATCATGAGGGTTTATTAAAGGGAAATAAGGAAATTATTATAAATATGAAACAAAAGGGGGATGTGAAAAGGAACACAGTTTTTTTTAGTAGCTTAGTCACATATATACAATAGAATTAGACATAAATAGCCCTCTTATTGTCATATAAAGTGCCACAAATAAATAAACAAACCATTCTTCAAATATGTAATGGAGTCTGAGAAATGATTTCTTTTAGTCTTTAGAGATCTAGTATTTTCTCTATACTATTGCTATTATTATTATTATTATTATTATTATTATTATTGTTGTTGTTATTATTGTCTATTTATTTGTTATTATTGTTGTTGCCATTTTTGCTTTAACAAGAGGCTTACAAAAAGACTCAACATTTGCGATCACTATTTATAGTATATTTTCCAGGCTGTCAAAACAGGACTTAAATGGAGCAAACCGCACTTACCGTTTTAACTTTAAAGACTTGAACTTTAATTTGATCTATTAATTTATTAGAAATGATTTAACGTGCTTTGCGCGTGGTCATATTGAGGAATATTATAATCACCCATATTTTTCTGAGGGCGGACCGAAAGCGGCAAGTCAGCAGCGAAAACCGGGCATGAATTAGTGTTGCACACGGTTGTTTTGTTTACCACCACTTAAGCCTCGATAACTGCTAACGCAAACGCACCGTTTGACCTAATTGCGGCGGAACTGCTTTTAGAATAACATGAAGCCTGCAGTGGATGAAATGTTTCCTGAAGGAGCTGGTCCCTATGTGGACCTGGACGAGGTAGGTTCTCAGATTTAGAGCTTTAAATTAACCGGCGTCTAGATGTGCTAACGCTAACTAGCTCCATATGTTTAAAATGACATGAAACGGAAGCGATTAATATAATCGCCTAGCTTGTTTGTTTTTTGTTTTTGTTTTGGGGTTGTTGGGGTTGTTGTTTTTTTACATTTAACTGCGTTAATACGTTACATTTTGGGTTATTCAGTATTCTTGATAGAAACACCTCAGCTCATCCCGTTAAATGCGTGCTGTTGCCTCAGCAAGAAGTCTGATTTTGAGTTCACCATCTTTCTGTGTGGAGTTTTCATGTTAACCCCGTGTTTGCGTGGGCTTTCCCGGGTACTCCGGCTTCCCCCACCGTCCACAGACATATAGTTAATGGGGTTAGGTTAACTGATGATTCTAAATTGCCCATTAGTGTCAGTAGGAAGTTATCTTTTTCTATGTGTTAGCCCTGCTATTGACTGTCAGCCTGCCCATGGTGTAGCCCGTCTCTCACCCTACGATTGCTGGGATAGGCTCCAGCTTTCATATGTTTTGTTTTTTTAATGGAGAGTTTCTCTCTTGTTATTCCAACTTCCTCCCACATCCTAAAGACGTGTGTTAGGTTAACTGGAGATTTTAAACTAACGTAAGAGTGAGACTGTCTGGTGATCTGTGCTGGGTATAAACCGCCTCTTGCCCTCTGACAGCTGAGACTTCAGTCCTAAAATATTGTTGTTGTTGTTTTTAATTAGTTTTAATTGCTATAACAAGGGTATTTTACAACTTTTGCATAGATAAGATTTGTCTTATCTCACTTTATATTGTGCCTGTTATCTTTAGTTTTAAATATAATTGTGAGTGTTTATTTTTTTGTTGTGTAACATTAAATCTTTGTGCTGGATATTAGTTAAAAGCCCTAAGTAAGCTCTGGCTAAATTGTTAATGTTAATTGCTTTTGTTTTCACTTGGAAGAAAAAAATTCCATCCATTTGCAACATTCAAATTTTCAGGTTATTATCTCAGAATTTCAACTTAATAACTTAAGTTTCAAGTTATTTTCTCAATTTTGAGTTTATTTCTCAGAAGTTTGAGTTGGTAAGTTGAAATTCTAAGACCTGAACTTTTAACCTGTGGATTTTTGAAGAAATTTCCATAGCATACACTGCTGTGATGCAGTAAGTGTAGCAGTTTGTGTACATGTAGATCTTTCTCATGTGGTATGACTGGTTGCACTGTTGTGTGTTTGCAGGCAGGAGGCAGCAGCGGTCTGCTTATGGACCTGGCAGCTAATGAAAAAGCTGTGCACTCCGATTTCTTTAATGGTAAGGGACAGGTTTCTGCATCTCTTCCCAAATTATTAAATTTGATGAGGATTAAATTTACTTCACTGATTCAATTTAATGAGGTTAGGGCTTACAGAGTCGAGCTGGAATTAAACATAAATCTTGTTTTCATATGGCACGGCTAAGCTACGATTCCTTAATTTGTCTCATGAGGCAAACAAATGTGATTAAAACACATGGTATAACATTCCAAAAATAAGCAACGGCATGCTCCTTTCTCTATTTATTGATCACATCTAATAGAAAAACGTGTGATGTTAACAAGTAAAAACCCATTTAAGAGTCCCCAGTTTGTAAATTTGCCTAGTTTAAGCAAGATTGTGTTTGCATGCAGAGAGGAAGGTTCTTTAATGTTCAAGGGAATAACAGAAAACTGGTAAACATCTAGATTTCTAATAGGACAAGCAGACGTTTTGCCTTTCCAAAACCTTCATTTAAAGTTTAAAATACATTAAAAGTGTAACTTAAGGTGTAAATATGAACAACTCAAACAAACATAAAAAGTCAGCAAATAAACTTTCAAAGACGTGAAATAAACCCTATATGTTCCAGTATATTATTTCAGTAATTTGAAAGGCTGTGGCTGAGAAAGCCTTAAACCTGTTACCCATTTTCTTCCTTTAACCACGTTATCTTCTCACATTAACCCTCAGCAATCCCATTGTTCCCCTGTAAACACCAGTTTATGTGCAAACACAGACGCAGAAGACACACTATAAAACACCGAGCAAATCTGTTTTGTGCTGGCTGCCGGTGGAACAATTTTTGGCTCAGCAGCACATGACCTAGATAGAAAAGAGCTGATTGTTAAAAAGAGAGCGTGAGGGAAATGAGAGAGAAAGAGGATGGTAAAATGAGTTTATAGCTGCTGTCAGACCGAAACTCAGCGGGACACCTCGCCAGTCAGCTGCACACACACATCGGCACTCATCACCTGGGTCGTTAACACTGCTAGAACTGGTTCCCCTCTACCTAATAAGCTCTGTACTTAAGAGTATTGTAAAACTATAGATATCATCATATTTTAAAGCTCTTTTTTTAAAGTTGTTAGTTTTTTCCTGTAATTAAAGAAGGGGTTGTGCAAAGGTCCCCAGATCACATTTAAACGTGACAGGGTGAGTGCAGTTATGTTACGTCTCATGCATATGTAATAGAGGCCTTAGTCGTTGTATTTTGAAGCCCATTGCAGCATTAACACCTTTAAGCTCCGCTATAACTTGCTGTTCACACTTTGACATAAAAGTTTGGTTTGGAGCCAGAACCTCTTTTCAGGTAGTTGTAGTTGACTCTTTTGCCTCTTTTTCACTATAACCTACTTTGTTTGGCTTGACTTGATTTGACTCTAGTCAGTTTCGGATGTTTTCCATTAAATTTGGGTACCATCTCAGTGTGGGTGAAGTCATTGTAGCTCAAAAGTCCTGTGATGTAATTTGTACGTGACACAAACACAACAACAACAACAACAACAACAACAACAACAGAGGATATCAAGTTAATGTTATCTCTGGTGCTAAACTGACTAAGTCTCTGCACCTCGTCACTGGGCCATGGTGTTGCTCTGTGTGTAACCGTTCCTTGTTGCCAGGGATATTGAATTTAATTTTTGTGAATGAGTCACTGACATGACTGAATCAGTGATATCACTCCCTGGCTAATCAGTAGCATGCAGTTTGTTGACGTCACATTTTTGGTTTAGCTCAGTCTGCTTGGAATCCCTGCCTACTGGGTATTAAAAAGTACCTGGTACCAGGACTGGGCCATATCATACCGTTCATGGTAATACCGGTATAATGTTGGGCAACAATAATATGGGTAAAACGCGCATGCACAGTGCCTTTGTTTTCATAGGCACATTGCAGAAAAAGCAAGGCGGCAACGGAGAATGAGAAGGGCGAAAGCGGATCGTTGAATTAAAACGGATGAACCAGAATCGGTTTGTAAAAATGCTGCAACTTCAGTAGTGTGGAACTGGTTTAGCTTTCGTTTGTCAGATACACAACAAAGCACTATTTTTGGTAGAGCATGCTAGCGGGCCGTCGTTATTACCGTGTTTTTTGAAAATACAGCACACTTAAAATCAATCCTTTGAGTTTTCTGAAAATCAACAGTGCCCCTTATAATCCCGTGTGCCTTATGTATGAACTCTGGTTGTGTTTACTGACCTCGAAATGATTTTATGTCGTACACGGCGCTCGAAAATCTGTCAAATGTTTTAGTACGACTTTGCTGGAGTTGTAAAGTATTTTGTCTAGTGTCAATTATACCGTCAGTTATATTGTTATCGCAAATTTTCAAATGTATATCGTGATAAATATTTTTGGTCCTATTGCCCTGCTCTACCTGGTACCAGGTATTGTCCCCAATATGGAAAACCCTAATATCCGAGTCAAATCGAGCCAAGTCACATCATGCTAATTAAAAATGAGGCCATTGTTCTGGAGATTTCACTTTACTCTTATGGTTTATAGAAGCTGGATGACCATGCAGAACTGCTGGTTTATTTCAGAGACAGGGCTCTGTAAGTGTGGTATAAGGTCAATGCAACAGTGTGAAACATGAGATTTTTTTTTTCTTTTGAAGACAGATTGTGAAAGTGAGGTGTGTCAAGGAAGCTTTGGCTTTTATGCCATATTTTTACACCACTGAAAGTCATTACAGGTAGCCGAGGGCAAACTGTCCCTCATTACTGAAGACTGAAGAATGTTCACTTCGTCAAACAGTTTCTCAAGCCTGCTGTTGCGAATCATAGCCACCCTTTGGATATTTTGACAAATTAAATTTAGTCTGCAAACCTTCTTACATATGACCGGCATAAGTGGTTGCACAGTTGTATCAGTATTTTCTGTCTCACTATGTTGGTGCAGATTTCTTAAAAACTTGGAAGGTCAGAGTGCAGTTTAGACTAGAGATAACACGATACCACTTTTTTTATGTCCGATGCCGATATCATAAATTTGGATATCTGCCAATACCGGTATGAATCTGATATAGTGTATGTTTTATTCAACAAAACAGTTTTTTTAATATCTTGCTGCATTTTGTATAAGTTCATACTCAAGTAAAAAAAAAAAAACACTAAAGCTATTCTGTTAAACCTGTATGCAAAAAATACAGGTTTAACAGGTCTCTCTAGTGCAAAGTGGGCCAAAAACAAAGAAGAGAGACGGGAGTCGCAACAGAAAAGCCGATCAGCTGATCATTGATCAGTTTCATGATTGAAGTAGCAGCAGGAGAGGGAGGGAGAGAGAAGAGGCAGTCGCTCCATATATCGGTTGTTAAACTTAACGTGGGAATGCTTTACAAACATTCAGAGATGAACTTACACATTTGCTTTACTTCTCGCGGGAATAACTTTCTCAGAGATGAAATGCCGGTTTGGTAGCGAGGCTCCAAATGCTCAACCAGACCGCCGACAGGTCTCGCACGCCACAGCCCCTCTATCAAGTGACGCATACTGGTCCGACGTGCTAAGGTGATGAGCTGAGTTATGTGTGATATTTAATGGATCGGATTACATTTTTTTATTTCTCTCCGATATCCGATCCAGTAATTTAGGTCAGTATCGGACCGATACGTAATATTGGATCGGTCCATCCCTAGTTTACACCAAACAAAAACTCACAGCTTTGCATCCAAGAGCAGTTAGTATGCGGCAGTATGAGCACTGAGAGAGACGGATAATGGTCATAATTGTCATAACTGAAAATTCATCACTTAAGGAAGAAATGCTTGATTCATGCTTATGTAAGCAGGTTCAAATTTGTGCATTTGCATCTTAATGTATGTGTAAAATAGTGTCACATCTAAGGCAGTTTTAGGAAAGTTCCACCTTGATTAGAGGGAATGTAACTGATATTAATAGACAGTCCCCCATTCACTTGATAAGTTTCTGGTGACTTTCTCCTTCTGGCCAGTAGTAGTGGCACATGGCAACACTAGAGCGAACATACCGCCTAGTTTTGTTCCCTAAATATCTTGTTAAAATTCCAGTTATTGACCCTGGATGAGAAATCACTTGTGTGCTATTTTAACCTTTTAATATCGAGCTGTCAGAGCCAGTTAGATCCTCTGGTGATGAGTAATTTTCACACCAGTCAGACTGTTAAGTTTGCTAACTGGCCTGTTAGAGTTTTGTCAAAGTGGGGGAAAAGTCTCAGAAGAACCTCATAATGTCTTCTAATGAAGTCATCTGTAGTGGTTTAGACACCATGCGTTCTCCAGATGTGAAAATACTGGCTTTTTAGTAGTATTGTTATTTATTTTTAACCTCTAGGGTTGCAACTAACAAATTTTGTCATTAACTTGTTTTTTTTGTTTTTTTCCATTATGTCATTAATTAATAAAACAATCCATTGGCCAATTATTTGTTCCTCTTCCTTCTGGGGTTCCAAGTATATTTAAGTGGTTTCCATCTACCCAACACTCATGTCCCAAGATAATAAAATAGAAATCACGAAAAATTAAATGTTTCCACCTGTGATGCTCAGACCAGTCATATAACTTTATTAACTCGTTGTGTGAACAGATATGTAAATAAGAGTTTTCCTTGTCTTTTTAAGGCCACAGTTACACAGACCTAGAGAGCAGTCAGTGAAATCGACTCTTTTCAGAAGACATAAATTTTGCTTTGAACTCAGACTTTTTGCTCACACTCACAGATCAATTACTGCTTAGTGGGTAATTGGCAAGTGTTTGCAGATATTTCAGCATCTTCTGTGGAACTGCTCATCAACTTGTTGGTGAATACCTTTTTTTTTTTTCTTAACAACCAGTGTTTGCCAGGCAGTCACCAACCAGTGTGTAGGTCTGCGTCACTGGGGTATAAGATAATTATTTATTTACGTATGTGTTGTGTTGGTGGTGCATTAAAAAAAAAATCTTAAGTATCTACAGAGCAGCATGAATTGTGATCAATATATAAAGTAGATTTAAACTCTGTAATTCTTTCCTTGTCTTTGTTCTCCTGTTTCTTTTTGCAGATTTTGAGGATCTGTTTGATGACGATGACCTGCAGTGATGACACCTGTTTGAGCTGCTGAACATGTACATAAAAGGAATGAAGAAATTGCCCCATTCTCTCTACAAGTCTCTTATTTGTACAGTTTCCCTCGTGTAAATCACTCAGCCGAATATTGAAATAAAACCTTTTTGTTTTTACAAAAAAAGTGGTGGTGAACCAGGTGTCTGAATTCTGAGAATCTCTTACATTCCTGCTGAAGAGAAAATTATGAGTATGGTTTTGGTGTCGTCTTGTTTGAATCTGCTCCTGCCTGGATTGTAGGCTTGTTTCTCCTGAGAACCACCTGTTAGCAGACGTAATTACATATCTGTTAACGTGATCACTCAATGATCAGCGGGAGCATGATGGGACAGGAATAGGGCTGGAAAAATGTGGAAATGCTAAAAAAAAAACCCAAAAACTCCAGAACAAATAAACATGAAAGAAATAAAAAGCCAGTGTGCAATAATTAAGGTATGACTATGCAGGAACAGCAAAGTACTGTAAACAGAGAAAATGGAAAAAAGATGTTTCTCCTCGTCCACCCTCTTTTTAATGGCCGACTATACTAAAACCAACTTCTTCCAAGTACTTTGGTGACAATTTGTGAATTTTCCAGCATGATTGAGCAACATGTCTCAAGACAAAGCAATAACTTAATTGCACAAGATCAGAGTTTGGATTCATGGCCAGGAAAACTCCAAATCTTAATGAAACTGAAAATCTGTAATGAGGCTTTAAAAACAGGTGGATGGAAAGATTTACATTCTGTACAGGATAAAGAAAATAATGAAGTTTGTATGTTATATTTTACAAGTGACATGCTGTCAAGAGTATTTACCTAATGCTTCATAAAAAGTTTAATTTTACTTTACTAAAGGCAGATTTTGTATTTAGTATAGGTCTCGGATTATGGAAAGTTCCAAACTACAGCAGGTCATCAAGTGGAAAACTTGCTATGGGAAACATTTTACAATTTAACGCCAGATTAAAACCAATGAGGTCAAACACTAAGGTTACTAAAAGAAAGCTCTTCTGCATAGCAGATAAATGAGATATACAGTAAATGCATGTGTAAGATTTAGTGTTTTATTGTAAAAGGACAATTACACAGGTGATACTGTCAATAAAATAACATTTGTAATGAGTAGTTACATTACCAGTTGAAGCGCAGTGGTATTTTTGACATATACAGTCACGTGGGCTCTATGTAGGCCTGTGAAAAACTAGCTTGATCCTTACAGCTTTAAAAGTTAAGAGGGTACTAAGCATCCAAGTGCTGCTAATCAAATGCACTTTATAAATCACTTATCCCTTTACCACATCTTTAAATCAGAAATTTTGCATTCAGGTGTGTCAGTGTCACAATCTTCCCAGGAGTACACATTCCAGCAGACAATGCAATGCTCAGAGAAACCCAAGAGCTCCATCTCAGACTACGCAGGCCTCAGTTAGAATTTTAAATGTTAAACTTCATGACAGTGCAGTAAGATAAAGACTGGAAAAGTATTGTTTATGGCAGCACAGCTTAGGTTTGCAAAAATTCAGTGGAACAAACCTTAAAGTCTGGAACAATGCCGTTTGCACAGGCAAAACTACATTGGAGATGTTATGCACTAACACCTCATACGAGCTGTTAAGCACTTTGGTTGGCTAATGATTTGGGTTAGTTTTGCAGGCAAAGGACCTGGACAACTTAAACCCATTAGGCTGATGGTGAAATTCTCTGTATATCAAAGAGTTCTAGAGTCAGAAGTAAGGCCACAAGTCTGACAACTAACATTTGGCCCAATTTAAGCCATGCAATGGGGCAATGATCCAAGCACAGAAGCAAATCTCCATCAGAATGTTTGGAAAAAAGAAAAAGCGTTGCAATGGTCCAGTCAAACTCCAGATCTCAAACCAAAATGAAGCAACGTTGTAAAGAAGAGCAGGCCTCTTCCTTTTGCTCTACAAGAACTTGCAGTTTTCTCTAATGGTGACCAAACTAAAACACCTCAAGCTATTCAAAATCCTCCAACTGTAGTTCAGTCTTTAGCTATTTCACAATCAGTCATTTAAGCACCGTGTTCAAAATCTTATACTTCCATAAATGTTAAACATATTCTCTCTCTGGAATAAGACAATGTTTAAAACTGATTTTCTCTTAAAAGTCATATTTGTTTTAAATTAAATTACATTTAGTGTCAAAAATATTTTCAGTAAAAGAACCAAAAACAATAAAAAAAAACCCTGCAGCTATTCTGGACATAAACCTGATAACATTACTGAATGGCCTAAATGAATTATAGGCTTATATAGTCAGATGTGGTGATATTGCATCATATATCTCAGATACATCGTTTTTCTACTAAAATCATTGTGTGTGTGTGTGTTTGTGTACCTGTGTGTGTCTTACGTGGCTGGCATGCCTGAACACAGTTAAACTCAGGAGGAAACTGTAGATTATCAAATTCCTCATGTGTGGACCAGCTGTGCTTGCATGTTGTGTGTGTTCAGACAGAAGCTGTGGTTTGGCCCTCATTGAGGTCTCTGAGAAGTGCTTATGTGGCACCTCAACGCCCCTTTATTTTACAGCCCTGTGTCTTTCCTCTGCCTCCTCTGTGGTCTTTATTTTACTTTACATGAGTTATTGTTGCATCTCTGAAACAGATGTGATTTCTTGCATTTAATATAATTAAACAATCAACCGTGAAGTATCTTAAATTAACAACTTGAGGTTTCTTCTTTTCACCCAATACTCCACGTCTTCATCTTTACTCAGAGCTCTCCCACCGTCTCTGCTTTTCTGTCTTTAATTGCAGTGCCTCCAATTGGCTGAAAGTTTCAGCCAATCAGGCATCTTCTTGGGGTGGCCCTTGACCCCCCTCAGGTAATCATGCTGAGCCTTTTTTAGTGCGTGTCAGAGATGATGGGCTCACTTTAAAACGTTGCTGGATCCTTTTGTCAGATCAGTCTGTAAGAAGAGCTGCAGGGCAGGCAAGGGGTCCCTAACACACACACAAACACCTCCCACGTACACACCTGGTGGACTGAGCTTCATCCGAGTCCACTTTGGATCCTCTGGAAGGAAACTCTGAAGTCAAACAACCGCAGGTAAGAGACCAAACAGTGCAGTCTGTGTTTACTTTTGGTAGAATCAGGTATTTTCCGAGGCTTAAAATTCTGCTGAAATTCTGCTGAAAAACACCTGGTTCTGTTTTACTATGACAAACCAGTAGATTGAACCCAGCCAGGAGCCGTTGTGGCAAGATGTTTGTTTCAAGAGTTCAATTCCAAGCCACAGGCAGAGGTCACTTCTCCAACTGTTGAGACTTTTGATAGAGCTTTAAAAGTTTTGTAAAGCTATTTTTGAGCTTTAAAATGCATCTTTGTGAGAAAAATTGTGACTAGTGGCTAAAATATTACTACTATGGCTGGTTGGACCATATTTTTGGAGCCAGTGATCAAAGTATATGTGAAAAAAAGGATTTTGCATCATGTGAAGTGTCAAACAGGTACAGGCACAGAAAGGATCAAAGTGACAGTGGTTTTCAAGATTGTGTTTTTGTTGAGGTCCAGTCATGGCTGAAAGAAGACGGACCAGTTTCTCCGGTGTGTTGATCACCATTGTGCTGGCTGTGATGCTACTGCCTGGTGAGTACCCAGCAGACATGGGACATTACAGACGGCGTCAGATAACAAGGCCAGATTGTCAGCTATACATTATATTATAGCGAATTATGGAAATGATGACAGGTAGCTAAATTATAATGTTGATTAGTAATCTCACAGTGTAAATATATTCATATTATATAATACTGCAGATTGAAATCTCTATTGGAAGAAACAATCACAATAACACAATCAGAAGATGCACAATTAGGAGCCCAATAAATTAAAGAATTATTAAAAAATATTTGCAAGACAGCAAAGCTCCAAGATCTCCAAGAGTTTGGAGGTTAGTCTGCTTTATGGGTGCATTCCAAGCTCGGTGACAGTGTTAGGATCTCAAATGAAAATGTGTTAGTGGTGAAAAGATGGAGCTTTTTCTTTTATTTATATTATATACATTGCTTGGGTTTTTGGTAGGTCTGCAACAAATATTTTCTTAATCAAACTTGAGGGTTTTGTTTCTAAGTGCCTCCAACAAAGTCTGAGATAATGTCATCAGATATCTTAGATGCAACCCCAAACCTAAAGATAATCACTTTGAAATTGTATTAAAGGCACAAAAGCACTAAAACCTCACCCTCCAAAACCAGCAACCCATCGTATCTTTCATCAGAACAAAATGTATTAATATCTTACACTCTTATCTAATACTTCAGTGTATACAAAGCTATAACTAATTAAAAATCTGTCTAAACTCATCTTATTCAAACAGGCTTCAGCAACTTTCAACTACTTTTCTAGCTCCACTTTAAAGCAAAGTTACCTGTAAAACACGGTGCCTCTATGACACGTGGATACTCTGAAAGATAAGCACACTCCCCAAAAGTCTTCAGTGCTGAGATGCTGCCATTTAAAGTGAAAAAACATCCCTGAAAGACTGCAGTTTCCGGTGAATGCTCACTTCTCGTACTGCAAGTCTGTTCTTAAATACAGTCCTTGAGCAAATAAGAGTCCATTCATGTCCCGACTGATGGGTAGAACAAAAGAACAATGATGACATAAAAGCATGTTTCCAGTTTTACGAGTTGAAAAACTGAATGATTGAAGAGTAAATCGTGAGGTGAAGGGTAGACTTTACTGTGGGTAAGAATGAGTCATTCAAGTCCACATTGATGACGAATGTCAGCCATTATTTCTTAATGTTAGCAGGGACACAGCAGTGATGAGTGACTTTCTTTCTTTGTCTGTTTTTAAAAAAATTTAATATTCATGAATCAGAGCTTTTACCTTTTGCATTTAGGTTGACATGCAGTTATTTTAAACCATTAAAAAACACACAGCTGGCTATAGATCAGTGTGATACTAATAAAGCTATTCAGAGCCAGAGGATCTAGCTTTTAGACTTACAACATTTTTGATTTTGTGGATCAGTTTAGCAGCTTATTTTTCCAACTTTCCTTTGATTGTTCGAGCCTCCTTAAAATGCATTTGCCTTGAGCTATTGCTTCATTTCAAGGTTCCGTTTGTTAAAGCTAAAGTTTAGTTGCAGTACATCTGATGAGTTCATGAGAACTGGGTTTCACATATATCATCACGCGGCTCTATAACATGCCTGTGATGCTCATATATCACCGGCGATGTTGCAACATGGAGACAGGTTGTTCCCCTACCACCTGTTTCCAGTTCTCTCTCTTCTTGATTGACATGCTTTCTTTTAAAATTGGTTTTCAAAGTTACGCTCCCTGATGGATAAAGGGGAAAAAATACAGTAACGAGGAAGAGGAGGAGTTACTTTGATCAGTAAAAAAATTATTACCTGTCAGCATCACCTCCTCTATGCCCTCTTAAAGTGCTGCTGTTTCCAGATGTGCCTGCCATTTTTTACAGGCTTGTTAAAAGAAAGAAAGAGAGAAATAGAGCGGATATACTGAGGCAGCATCATTCAGCCCACCCTCCTCCTCCTCCTCCTCCTCCTCCTAAACATCACCATGGGTCACCTTCCCACCTTCTCCTTTAACTTTAGGATCCATACTTTTAGTTTAACCTCACAGGTGACAGTGCATATCCATTCTTCCAATCCCAACATTAAAAAAGAAGAAAAGAAGAAGAAAAATCAAGAGATTAATGTTTTTTTCCACATAAAACACACGCCACGTAACCCTAATTTATCCCCTGTGGATCTTTTTAAGGCTGTCATCTGTTCCTCTCTTCTTCTTCCTCCTTCTCCTCTTCCTCCCTTTCTGTGAGGGACTAACACCTTCTCCCTGCGGAGATGAAAGGAACCCGGAGCAGAGCTGAATCTGAATCTGCTGTTCCTTCGACTTCAAACTGTGCACACGTGTGCATGTATGTGCATACAGATACACACGGCCCTTTGAAAGCACAGCGTGGGGCTTCGTGTTACAAGCGCCCCTATAAAAATCTACAAAGAACTGCAGTAACCAGTGCTTCAGGCAGTGCCAATTACCCCAGCCCTATTTAATGAAAACTATCAGCCCGTAAGCATTTGAGGTTTAATGTCATGTTATCGCTTGGATATTACAGACAAATTAGATTAGAAAGAATCAGCAATTTTGACTTCAGCAACATCTGTTTTTGCTTTTCTCTGTTTGCAGCATTCTTGTCTGCTGGACCAATTGTGCAAAAGCCCAGAGGAGATGGTAAGTATGTGGTTTTTACCTTTAAAGACACTTCAACATGTGTGTTTGTTTCTAAAGAGTGCACGGTGACCGAGTTTTTGAAAAGTTTGTCCATGGAAGAGGTTTGTGATTGGAAAGTAAACACAGATTTATGACTTCCACCTCACCTGGCTTCTGTGTAGCTTCAACTCTTGACCCTGTGATTGAGAGCTAATGTGAGATGGAAGCCGTTTTCTAGCAAATACAAAAAAAAAAGGGGTTTGAGTCCTTGAATGTTTTGTTGGAAACTTTAAAAGTCACTAGAAAGTCCTTGAATATGATGTCAGCGTGGAAGCCTTTGGATCAGCCGTGTCTTTGCTTTTTCCCCTCATCTCCTGCCCTCAGCGGGGGAAAGCATCCAGGAGAAGGCGGCTGCTGCAGCAGCACACAGGAGGCTGATCCGCAACCGCAGGAACATCAGCTGGTACAAACAGCACTCTGACTTCTGGGCATGGTACAAGTACTTTACTGACAACGGCAACCAGGAGGCAGTGAGTGAACGCTTTGTTTTCGACATTAACGGTGTCATGAAATGAAAGTTTCCATGTAACACTTCAGCTGTTCAATATGAAACAAAACTCTTTAGTATTGACTAGTTGTTAATGAGATGATTGGTTCTCTTATATTTAAAGCTGCTCTAATTAATGCTTTTATATTAACCCTTTAAAGCCTGAACCGTGAAATAATTAAAATGGATTTTTAATATATTAATGTACATGCCAACTTATTTGTATTGTATTTGCCAAATCTGGCATTTGTTTTGCAATGTATTGCTTAAAAATGTGTTGTGCAGTTTATTTAGGTTTTTTGTGGGGGAAATAATCATGTTGATGATGTAGAAAATGCCATAACTCACAAAAACTGTATGTATCAAATGTGAGGTATTATAGGTATTACAGGCTTGAGTCTTTTGCAGTGACCAAACCAGAAATTAAATCTGATCTCTACTGTTTTAGCACCTTTTAGCACAGTTTTTGGTTCCTTTCAGCTTCACTGCTTTGATTTATTGTTGCTGCCCTTGTTTTTTAGACATGACAAGGGGGCAAGGAAGGACTCGGAATTTGGATTCAGGAAAAATGAGTGGAGTCACTAAGAAGTCGCAAATATTATTATCATCCTAAACCTGAATATATCACTAACAACTCTCACATAAAGTTAATGAGCCAGTAAAATCAGGAGTAGTTTGAAAAGTTGCGTGATTTTCTGCTGGGAAAACTTGACGGAGTGAGTTTTATCAAACAGGAATTAAACACACACAACCAAATGTCCTTTCAAAGGACTCGGCAGCAGGCACCAGATCTACAGAGGCCTGTCCAGCTTCTTTCACCAGAAGGTTCAGTTCACCTAAACAGCTAAACTAAAGATTCACACCTGCTACAAAACACAATAAAACCAAAGAAACAAACAAAAATTACATTTCTCTTACATGTCAACATTATAATCAATAAAACAGGGTTACCAACAAAAAGCTAGTGTTCTGCTAATGCATGCTGATTGGTCAGTTACTTCCTTGATAGCACCAGTTTTCAAAAACAGAGGCTAGGAGGACAATCGTGTTTATGAATAGGAAGAAGCCAGTTATTACTGCTGTTTTACAGTCTCATACTCTTATATTAAAAAAGCATAATTAAAATTGCCAGAGTACAAATGTTGACCACACAGAGTTTATCATTTCGGCCAGAGATAGTTTCTTTCTGAGCGCCTCCCTGTAAAACTGGATGTTCAGAGAGTGGTGGTTCTCTGAGAAGCCTTTTACTTTTATTGATGTTACATGTCAGTGAAAAGACAATAAACCCTTACTCCCTTCAGATTCAGGAGATGGATCGCATCTTCCTCGCCTACCTCCAGAACAAGAACCGTGCTGAGGGACGTCGCTCCTACAAGGCCTACTTGAGACACCTGGGAGATGTTTATAAATCCTGCTCCGATACTGAAGACCCCAACTGCGTGGCTTCCTACACCAGCAGGGCCAGTCCTAAAGCGGAACCCCCCAAACCTGCCCCAGTAAAAACCTGTGACCCCACCAAGGACCCCTACTGCATGTACATGGCTTTAGTCCAGGGAAAGAGCCCTTACAAGCCATTGGTGCTCCCGGCTGCCACCCCTGCTCCTCAGTACGTCCACTCTCCTGCTCCAGCCAAGGACCCTCAGTCAGGGTACTACTACTACTCGCCGTCCACGATGCCTTTCCTGACCATGGTATGCTATAGTATTTTTTGTGCATAGTATACATGTATATTTACTGTATTTTAATTAATTATTCATTGCACATTTTGTATCATGGCATACAAAATATCACAATTTTTCAAACTGTTTACAACTGAAAAACTGATTATTGTTTAAATTTAAGGTAATTTAGAGAGTTTTTAGAGTTCTTTATTTAGAATTTAGAGTTCTTGTTGAAACTTATGTTATTATTAGATAATAGAACCTTAGACTGCTGGGCAGTGGTGCATCTGAAAGCTCCCATGGGTAAGATTTGCAAACCTATATCTATAATTATTGCCCAAGATGGATGCATTCAGCAGGAGCAATAATTTAATTGCTTACAAATGTTTTCGATGAAAAAAAATTTGCACCCATCTCATAATATGGATCCTTGTTTCTCGTGCTTCAGGAGCAAAAGGTAGAGTTGCTGCGGATCTGTGGCTCTGATGATGTGGAGTGTCTGCAGTACCATCTGAAAGCTGCTTATGGGTATTCTGGTGGGTCCCGTCCATCATATGCCCACCTTGGCTGTGACCCCAAGAAAGATCCTGCCTGCAAAATGGTACAGAAAGCTCCTGCTGGTCTCTACATGAATGCCTATTCTGCCTCCAGTACGGTACGTCTTATTCGTCATACTAATTTCCTTCAACAGCTTTTTGCATTACTGTATTTTAATTTTACTCTATCCCTCCAGGCTCCCCAAGCTGCACCAGGATCCTGCAATCCTCTTTTTGAAGACGGTTGCAACCCTCTTACCGCCACCAGATTTTCCACTTCTCCAGAATCATACAAAAGTAACGAGAGAGATCAGGCCGCTGCCATCCGTGCTGCCCCTCCTGCTGAGCAGTATGACCCCTATTCCATGTATAGGGATTCTTATTCTAATGTTAACAGAGTCACTGATCCTTATGCTATGTATCGCCAGGCCAGTGCCCCAACTTCTCCTCCAGCTACTGATCTCTTTGCTGTACTGCGCCAATACATGGCCCAAGCTCACACTAATGACCCATATGCTCCACGTATGGGGGCTGCTTCTGAGTCAAACTCCAACGATCCTTACTCTACTATGCGTGATGCAGCAGGCGCTATGCACCTGCACACCCCTCCCTCCCCCAGGCAGCAGCACCCTTATTCCTATCCCAGTTATGAGGAACCTACCCAGGAGGAACGCCACCCTCTGGGTCCCCCAGGCAAAACCAAGGAGGGCTACGACTGTTTCATTGGCTATGACCGTGAATGCTATCCCGTGAAGCCCAGCGCACCTCGCTCTGGAGTTCAACGTCGCATCCCTTACCCTGCTGAGGCCTATGAGCCCCACCTGAATTCTGACGGCACCCGCAACGGCGTCCTGGAGCCTGTAAACCCACACTGTGACCCCGAGTATGACCGTGACTGCCGCCTGCGTCGCTATGAGACCGAGCAGCCTCAAAGCCAGCCTGAACGTCATGCAGCAGAGGACCACAGCCAGACGGCAGCCGAGAGAGAGCAGGTTAATCAGGACCAGTATGAAGCAGAGCCCTACCAGAGCGGCCAGGAGGAATCTCACACACCCTACCAGCCTCTCTCACAAGGCATGCCCAGCCTCCAGGACATACTGAGGCGCTATGGAGACCAGTATCCCGGGCAGGAGGATCACAGAGCTTATGCAGACAACTACCACAAGAAGTAAACAGGCTAACACGCACAAAAGCATGCAGATGGACATGAATGCACAGTCCCATGCGTTCCTGTAGTTCAGCCCTTGAACGCCTCATGCCCCGAGAAACCAGTTCTATCTGGACCAGAGGTGGGACACAGGTGAATTTGATGGACCCAGAGAGCAAGTACATGCATGTACATCCCAAACACAGCTTCTTGCTTTGGGAGCCTGCTAAAAACTTTCCTGGAACGCCTTCCTATAACTTTAGTTGCTTCAGGCCTGACGCTTTGATTTATTGCTTTTTACTTTCTACCTTAAACTCTCCTCTGTGCTTTCAAGTGTGTAATGACCTCGCAGCTCTCAGCTTTGCTTCTGTATCTGTGCATTATTTTTAAAATGAAATATTGTTTATTGCTTTTTGACACAGATGGATTGTCATTTTTTTCATTTTAATTGTTCTAATAAAAAATACAGAAATATGTTTGTTGACTTTGATTTTTTTTTTTTTTGCATTTTACTGCACCATGACATACTGACTAGCTACTATAATCTGGAACAAATGGATCCACTCAGAAAGAAAAAAACATAATATGGGTATTTGGGGGTTACATCTATGATATAAAAGCTGAAGTAGAGTTTTAAGAAATATAAGCATCCACTGATTTTTGGTTTTTCATTTCTTTTGAATGAATGCAAAGGGGGGAAAAAAAAATCCCGACTTGTATTATATGTCCAAAATAAATAAAAGCAAACTTTAATTAGAATCAAGCATTTCTTAGGTATTGCACGCTGTCTGCCAAAATCTTGAAGTCTTCTGAACAGAAATATATATTCTGGTCCAGGGTTACCATTTGAATAAACACTGGACAGATTAGCAGGCTTTACTCAAATGACAATTTGCACTCACATACCGTGTACAAAACTTTAAATATACTTCACTTACACAGACTATAGGGTTTATCATTTAGTGTAAAATTATTATTATTTCTACTGATGCCCTGAAGTAAATGCAAAAAGTGTAAATTTCTTTTGTCAATTATTCCCTTTCTCTGTCTCATTAACACACAGGGGTGGCTGTAGCTCAGGAGGTAGTGCACGTCATCCACTAATTGGAAGGTTGGTGGTTTAGTCCCTGGCTGTCCCAGTCTGCATGCCAAAGTAAAGTATCGTTAGCGTGCAACCCTCAGGTTTTTTTCTGAATTGTTTATTGGACTGTGAATGTGAAGCAGAAAGAAGAAAAACAAATGCTTGAATGAGGACTGTTGTATAAAGCAGTTTGAATGCCTCAGTCAAGTAGAAAATACTACGAACGAGTGTTTATCATTAACATAAATTCATGCATCTCATTGCTTTTTGAGAAACACTCACATGGGATTTTAATAGTCTTCCTTTAAAAACCAAAAAACCTTTGTGAGTACTGTATATTACACGGTGTACACCAAATGTTCGGGGCCCAACGCCTGCTGTGAAGGAGAAAAAAAGAGTTCAGCTGTTCCACGAAACAGAATTTCTTTTAGGAATGTGCTTGTAGGTTTTCTCAAAAATGTGGTTTTGCTATTGCTGTGGTGGTGGGGTGTGGTTTTGGCTCAGCTGTGGGGAGTAGAGGTGGAACAGGAGATTCAGAGCTCAGTGCCAATCAGAGACTGAGTGGCACAGCTGTGGCACATTGTTTAATCAGTCTCTCCTATTTATGCAGCAGCATGCTAGAACCCCTGGTAAGCACTGATGGTGGCCGGTGTGGTAGAAACCATCAGATGACGGAGCGACCTGACACTGAGTGCGTGCGGCCGTGCCAGAGTGCCTGAGCATATGAACACTCACGCTGGAGTGTGAACTGTTGTTGTAAATGCAGGCACAAGGAGACAGAGCTGTACTACACTTCCAGCAGTGTTACAGTCATGCAGGAAAGAACTGCATGATTCACACTAAACAATCGTAACTGTCATTCAACTTGCTGTAGTTTCCAGTGCTGTGCGTGCAGTGTCAAAACAACTGTAATCACTTTCCTAAATTTACTTATTCGTATGTCCTAACCTAGATTATTTTTATGTTGGTCGAGTCAGTCACTACTTGCGCTTCCTCTAAGTGAGGACTGATGCTTTCTTCTTTTTTTTGAATTTGAGGTTTCTTCTGCTCTACTCTTATCCAAACTGTGACTCCATTGTTTTCCATGCTGGATCTCTCAGTTAGCTCCAAAAGACACAGCAAGAGGAGGGTGAGAGGCCTGACTTTCATTGATCCAGGAGCCGTCAAACACATTAACGCCACATGCCTTCAGCAGATTGGAGTGAAGCTCTTGTAGGCCTCAAAGTTCAGCTGAAAACCATTCAGTTGCAAACAAAAGGACAAAGGGTATGCAGGATTTGTTTTGTTTTAATTAGGTAATAAAAATCAGGGGATACGGTGCAAGTTGTGATGAATATATGATGAGAATTTCTTTTATAAAAACAGAGATGAACTCCTTTGAGGCATCACATATTGGTGTTAATTAAAAGAGGGATGGTTGTAAAAGGGATCCAGCAGGGTAGCATTTATAGATTTGAAGAGGAGGAACATTGTCAAACAACATGCTCAAAAGCAAATATAGACCCGATTCACTGTAAAGGCTGGTTAAGTAATTTTCTAAGATTGGAATGAAGAATGAGGACCTAAATCTGGAAGCAACACATCATGGACTTGTAATATGTGTCGGATGATTCACTGTCAGGTATGAGTAGGAGAAAATGATGATACTTGCACTGATAAAGCTGGATCATCCTCTTTTTGGAATACTTATTTACTGTGGACACAGTTAAAAAAAATAAATTAAATGAAGTGGGACGTTTTAGTTGAAATGTGTATTTAGCCTGATGAATAAACCGAAAGAAAAGCAGTAGGAAGTAAAACAAGAAGCTGTCTTCTATCATCACAGTTACAAATATTGGCTCAGTTTTTTGAGTAACTGAAATAAAAATATTTTTAAAAAAAACTGACAGGAGAGCTTCTAAAAATTTGAAAATCCACTCAAAAGTTTTAAAAATGTTTTATCTAACAAAACAGAGGTGCTGTGGGAAGAAAAACACAATTTGCATCACTACAAATTAATTATGTTCTTTTCAGAGTAAAATTTTGACTCTATTTTGTGAAATATAAAAGAGTAGAAAAAAAATCCTGTCACATTGGCACATCTTCAGTCTTCTCCTGCTGAGTGGATTCACAGCTGTGCAGCGAGTAAAATGCTTCACCTAAAATAACATGACCTTTTATGTCTTAACTAAAGACATCCGAGAAAAATAACTGGACCAGAAATCCAGGTACTGATAACAAATCAAAGCTTCTCTTCTACTAAATATACCCAACGTGAACAAGACAACAAATGAGTTAAGGAGCAAAGAATCTCTTTTCAAAGTATGTTCACAAGTTATTGCATTCAGAAGATTTTTTTTTTCAGAAAACTTGACCTCTAACCTTGAGGTCAAGGTCACTGAGATTTAAACTTTTTAGTAGATACACGGCATCAAGCTCCTACGTTGCTTCGTTCTCGAGTTATGCCATTCAGGTTTCTCAATTTTTGCTTTAGGTTTGATTAATAAAGGGTGGAAGACCACACCAACAAAGTCCCAGCAAAATATCTTAATATAATAACATAAATACAAGAGCTTCAGAAGATCATCCTCCTTGGCATTGCTCATTTACTGTGGAGGATTTTAAACATTAAGTGAGCTATTGCATGTTCAAAACAACCCTGTGTTCAAGGGATGGGCTTAGCATCATGAGTGAACAGAGCAGAATTTAAGGATACATGAAAGTAAAGAGAGGAAGCAGCAGGAGGAGGAGAAGATGCATCATGTAGATAGTGAAACATGCAAAGCTACAACATGACTCAATGTCTCAGTGACCATCTTAGTAGACAAAAATCCTGTCCAATGCAACGCTGTACAGACTAAACCAGAGTCCTTTAATTATTCTGTCGTCATCAAGCTAATTCGTACTCCTCTTTGAACTATTTGTTAAATGTCTTCCAGTTAGAAACCATTCATTGCTCATTCAAAGCCAGCGTCGTAAATCTGCTCTAACTTTCTTCTGGAAGTGAGGTCATGTCTGTAACTGTTTATTCACAGGGCTGGTTATCGTCTGCGTGTCCTCTGCTTTATCTGATTTTTTTTTTCCACCCTAAGGATATTGTGCTTCTATGAAATTAACTATGTGATAATATCAAAATAGACACATGCACAGTTTATCTTGAAAATATTAGATGCAGCTTGGATGTTCTGAGAGGTCAACACTGAAAAAATAAACCTTTTTTCATATTTCTCTGTGGCTTCTATCACAACAACATTGATCTTTACTTACGGATTATTCCAAAGCAATTTAGATTTTTTGTGTCAGTGTCCAACGCACAAAAGTACTATTTTTCATGCAGGTGAAGAAATAAAAATGAGATGTGATATGAGTGATGTTGGGGTTGGCAGCATATAACAGACATGGACTGCTCTACTAATCCATGTAGGGCAATCAAATTATCCATCCATGCACCAATGTGTGAAGTCCAAGAAATCTTCTACGAGTGATTTTGCAATTTTATGAATAATTTATTAGCAATGATTTCAAATCTATTGATTTCTAATCTGGAACATAGCTAGCTCTGGAGCAAGTTAGGTTTGCAGCACAACTTACCATAGTTATGTACCCTAGTAAAAAAAGAACCACCTTCATAATACTCACCATCAAAGGTTGAACTTAAATGTATAAAACACTCTTCAAAACAAAGTTACAAAGTGTTGAATAGTAATGAAAGCAACAGCTATGAAAAGTTAAAGTTTAAATAACTACAATGAAATTGAAAAGAATTTTAAAAGAAAAAGAAAAACGAAGGAAAAACCAATACAGAGAGCTCTAAAAGAGGTTAGAGAGCTCTCTGAGATCCTCAGGCAGGGAATTCCAAAGTCATGGAACCCCAGTAGCAAAGGCTTGATCAACTTTTACTAGACAAACTTTAGTGCCCTCCACAAATCCATGCCAACAGATCTCACCTAACTTACTAAGCACTTAGTCCCTCCTACGCTGCTGGCATTGGACAGCTAACGATCTCCATCGATGCCGGTCAGCGGCGATTGCCTCGGCTTTGTCCCAGGCGATGTCGACGGTTTTCAGATCATCCATAAATGTTCGACGCCATGTGATCTTTGGTCAGCCTTGCTTTCGCTGGCCAGTGCGCAGGAACCATGTAATGGCAATCTTGGCTGGGCGATAAGGGGGTAGACGTAGAATATGGCCCGCAAAGCGGAAGCGCCTTTCTCCAACAACGTCAGCTAAAGGGCAGGTGCCACCTCATTGTTCGTTATCTGGTCCTGGAAAGAAATTCTCACGATTCGCTGCAGGCCACATTGTTGAAGCAAGTTCAGGTGTTAAGTGATCGCATTTGTTGAGCGCCTGGTTTCGCTAGCGTACAGTGCAGTCGGAATGACGATAGACTTCAATAGTCTGATCTTGATCCTAAGATTCAGGGAGGTCGGGTTACAAATAGGTTGGAGATGTCAGAGGACACCGGCCGCCTTCCCTACTCTGACGTCGACATCTCATATGGAGTCAGCATCTTGCTTATATAGAAATGGGCCAGACTGTGGAGGGCTTAAAAAACTGCAATGTAGTGCTAAAATCAGTCCTCAAACTAATACATAATCAGTGACGGGTCAGAAGGACTGGTGTGGTTAAACTTCTAGTTACCTTGATAGCCCCAAATTCTGTTTTGTATTAGAGCCCTCTGATTGGCTGTCTACATGTGTGTGAGCGCCTGGTGTGCCATCTGAAAGCCATGGACATTGCTCTGTAAGGGGTGAAATTACTTTCTGGATTTCAAAGTCAGGCTTTTCCCACATTGCGGCACCAACAATGGTCCATAAACATCTGAGAGCACATAATGTCGTTTAAGAGTTGCTGCGGGCGCACACAGACCTGTCTCTGTGTGTGTGCTCATTTCAGCTCTTGTTCCATTTCCTGTGTTTACTGTTTTGCTTCGTCTCTATGTTTGTGTCCATGTCCTCACCTCCACCTGGACTCCTGATTGCTCATTAGCCTTCACACCTGTCTTCCATTTACTCATCAGCAAAACATTGTAAAGGTGCTAATTCATTTCTGTTCTGTGCTTCAGCCAGTTAATTGTTACATAATCTGGCCAAAGTAGGCTCCACAAAAACAGGCTGCACCTTTAAAACTCAGTTTTTCTTTGGTTATTTTGCTCTGTTAAAAGATTTCCTATCATGCGCTCCAGGGCAGCTGTGGCTACAATGTAGCTTGCCATCACCAGTGTGTGAATGGGTGGATGACTGAATGTGTAAAGTGCTTTGGGGTCCTTAGGGACTAGTAAAGCACTATACAAATACAGGCCTTTTTTTTTGTTTTACCATGCCATCTGCGTGGCAGCCAAAATAAGAGCTGGATGAATTCTGTATAGGCATACGAGGGATTGGGTCACATTAGCAAAATAAAATAGTATTTTAAATTGTAGTTTAATCTTGAAAGTCTTAAATACAGTTAGGTCCTGCACTGGATCATATCTTCACAGAAGATAAAATATGAACAACAAATTAAAACTCATTTCACTTGATTTCCATTTTTCTTCTAAATTCCAGCCTTGGTTATGAAGTGAAATTCTTTACCAGCATGTTTCCATCTATGCAGCTTCAGGGTCGGCAACAGAGCACATGAACTGAACTGAATGGGGAACTAACTTTGACATTGGAGCATTCAGCTCAAGTCAATTTGCTATTCTACACTCACATAACATATTCAGAATTGCCACCATAGAAGAAGAAAGCCACACTTAGAAAAGTGCAAAAATACCTGTTTCAGATTTTAGGGTCAAAGCAGGAACAGTCAGTTGAGACGTTCTTTCCAGGTGCAGAAGTGGATTAATGAACTCACCACACACACAAGAACAGCTAACTGTGAGCGCACAATCTCCTCAACACATTTCCATTTGTTTTGAAATGTTTGAGTAGGGTAATGCTTCAAAACTAGCTGCACAAGATGACGTAGGATCTCTTTTTAGTTTCAAAGAAACATGAGGGGTGAACACTCAGTGTTGATCTGAGTCATGCT
>NW_005187438.1:3244966-3252190 GCF_000239375.1 Pundamilia nyererei | reverse complement strand
GGTAGATGGTGTGAGACAAACTCCAGCTGAATGGAGAAGTAAATAGTGACACAGTTCTCATTTGCATGCAACAGAAAAAGCATCCTCAGCCTCCTGATGCTGAGAGTTTCATATTCCCTGCACACAAACACAACTGCAACAAAAGCCCAATTTTCATCACTTATGAAATCAGAGCGGTGCAAACTTGTGTTTTGTAATCACGCTTGTCTGTTAGTCAGAGCACACACACACGCTGAAGCTGGGACTCCCTCTTGTTTCTAGGAGGCGACTCCACTGATGCTGTCAACAAGTCCAAACTGATTAGTTGTTAAAGACTAACAATAGATCGCACTGTCAAATCAATTACAGACTATCGTCAACACCCTCCATCCTGTCAACAGCTGTTAATGGGAAATTTACATTAGAATAGGACAGAAAGCCTTTACTGTCATTGTATTCAGGATACAAGATTAGTGGAACCACATACTGACATCACAATATTAAAACATTTATATTAAAAGCCCCATAAAAGCATGCAAAAAATGTTACTAACAGGGACCACAGCTTACATATGAATAGACAAGGTTAACTGAACTAGCAAGGCAGACAGAATGCACAAAGATCTGAGACTGCAGTTTGGAAGGACGTCCATGAGGATTGGTGATGTTTCCAGGTCAGACAAAGAAAGGAATCCAAAGAAAATAAGCAAGAACCTTCAGGATCTAAGTGTGTGCCGCTGATTGGATCCATATTTTATCTGGAGTGTAACGAGAAAAGCAATTCCAAGGACAAACATCCATGGACAGCGTTTGGAGCGATGCTTTAAATCTGAAATATTGGAGCTGTGATCAGATATTTCAGATATATCAGATATTTTTTTAAAAGCAAAAGTGATAAAAAAAAAAAAAAGTAATTTGTTTCATATTCTGAGATGTGGATATTGCCCTGGTCTTAATTGAAACTGCAAAAATGATACAGAAGAGGACAAGTCCACAACCTTGTTCTCCTTACCCTTGTTAAATTGGAATCAAAATTTTGAGTAAAATAAATAAAAGAAATGGGAATAATGTGTGAAAACATTACATTAAAATGTTAAAATGTTTAAGAAAATGAAAAGGCAGTGAGATAAACAGAGCCAACGTTGACAAGAGAAAAATTTATTTAATCAACCTTTAATTCGAACCTTCATTAAAAATAAAGAAGGTGACATGCTCTGAAATAAGATTAGGAGGGAGGGTGAAAAGGTCTTCCACCTGATGGACAGCTAGAAATGAGTAGATCTGTCAGCGTGCTGCATCACCTAAAATAAAAAAAGAAAAAAGGTGCGATATCTCTCACCTTATGTACAGAGCTGGGAAGTAGTGCCAGGTAGAAAGAAACATTAGGGGGTCCAGCTTTCCAATTAGTGACCCAAAGCAAGAATGAGGGAGAAAAATAGGTGAAAGGTAGGTAAAAACAAAGAAAAGAGAGGAGAGAAGCAAGGTGATGACAAGGTGGGAAAAAAGAGGGAAACAGGTGTGTGGCTAAAAAGGCTGAATTCACAGTGCCTGGAAGTGCAAAGATCTTCCAGCCCACGTTACTGATTACAATGCGGATGAGAGATGTTCCGTATTCCTGCACTGAACTGTCACCTTCCCTCTTTTCTTCCTCTTGGCTGTAGAAATATAACTGTCGTGCAGGAACATCCTCTGATGAGTTGGCCAAACATAGCAATGGAGGTCGATAAAGGTCATACATGACTCATTGCCCTTTAAAATCATGGTTGAACAAAGAAAGCTTCTAATGAGTCTTTTCTGATAACTTTTATTAATTATTGTACTTTGTTCAGCAGTACAATACTTTAAATTACAAGGTGACGAGTCGTGCCACATAAAGTATGTGCGTAATTAGACTGATTCTTTTAAGCAGCAGGGGTAGTTTTAATGAAATGTGCTTACAAAATAAATATTTTTTTGTTGGAGCTAATAAGAGGGTGTCGTGTTGTCTACCGTCTAATTGTTTGCTTCAAAAACATAATCACGCACTTGCAGCTTGAGCAGCAGGGCAACTCTGTTTTATTCCTAAAGACCAATGCTTTAAAGAAAAATGGTGCAAAAACAACCCTATATTCACCTCAGGAAAGCAGAACATGATATATATATATGTGTGATATGGGAGTCATATTTGTGACTTTAATCCAAATACACACTCAACAGTCAGTTCATTTTCTACTCCTTCCCTGCAGGGGTTAAAGTGGGCTGGAAAGATCTGGAACGGCATTCTGACTCCTTCAGTTAATGAGCAATTAATTCTGACACGCAGGTTAATGCATATTATACATGTGTATTTTTTTTTTTAAGTGGCAGGACATTTCAAATGGAACTTTTCAAATATTTCAACAAATATCAGCAAACACACAAACGTTTCTGTGCAGTTTGTCACAAAGTGTGTCTGTGAGCTAAGTGTACAGCTGCTGTGTTTTCCAGGGTGAGGGTAAAAAAAGTTACTGTGCACTGACAGATGAGGAAATTTTTAAGAAAGATGGAACGTGACAAGAACATGAGAAGTTGCTGAATTATTTTAAATGAAAAAATGTTGCGTTACTTAAACACGTTAACTTGGACTACTGCAGTGAAGTTTACATTGATGCCACTATGTTTGACTGGTGCAGAGCAGGCTGTGGTGTTCATGGTCAGTGATAGGTTACATCAAGGCTAAAATATATACTAAATATATACGGATGATTTTAAATTACATTTGCTCACCGAAATCTACCTCTTTACACTTGCTTTACAGTGATAAATAAAAACTAAAAATGTGCTTATATCTTGTTGATTAAATCCACAAAGATAGTTGAATATCAGGGCAGCAGCACGATCACAGCTTGTGCACAACAAAAACAAAAAGTCTATTTATGCTGCCAAAAATGTTATGTGACCTACGTAGGAAAGAGCAGTGAGAATGAGCAGAACATCTTTCACATACAAATACATTTATTCATACTGGACTAAAATCCTATTTTAACCGGTTAAGCTTTTCTGTCACCTGGCCTGGGTTACATTTACATGAACATACAGACCCTCATCTCAAAGCTCAAGGTCAATCCCATACAGTATTATAGAAAGCAAGGGAGTCATACTGTATGTTTGCATCATCTCTGCACTTTACGACAAGATAAAGAGGTCAAAGCAAGACAGAGTCAGCGTTTTCCAGAGGCAAATTACACAGGCCCCTATAGCTGCAGAATTACACACGAGAAGGGGCCACAAGATTAATATTGAAGGGATTTAAAGGAAAACTTTGCCCTGTGTGTTATACAGTGTTTTCATTCATTCGTTGTCCTCAGGTTTTCAAGCTTTATGGCAGTTTGAATTTGCTTCCGTCCTTGGTTAAGGTCATCAGAGAGCCTGGTTTTCCTGATTGCCAAAATTAAAGATAGTCAATGTCGGCAACCCCCCCCAAAAAAACAAAAACAAAAATCACTGTTTTCAAGGTGAGGAATGAACTTACTGTAAGCTGTTTAGACATTAATAAATGTTACACCATTAGCAGTTAATTTTGATTGTACTGTTTGTTTGCAGTGGAGGCACTGGATCACTTCTCTTTATAGTTCAGTCATTAAGGTTCCCTGTGTTCCCTAGGGAAACAGAAATGGTTCTAACAAGGACGAGGAAGAGAGACAGAAAGGGAAACACAGTGTGGGGTTGTCTTATCATTGTGGAGCAGGGTCGCTCCGAGACTAAAAACCATGAACTAATTTCATACCAAATTTACATGAAAATTGCTATTAATTAGTTGGTGATATTAGGCATGTTGGAAACAATTATTCGATCCACATACAAACATTATTATGGAAATGTAATTTTGTTTGTGTTCCCTGTGCGAGGCTGTAAGCTGGCACTTAAAGAAAAAAGCCTAGTTTTTCAAAGCCAAGTGTGTGTGTGTGTGTGTGTGTGTGTGTGTGTGTGTGTGTGTGTGTGTGTGTGTGTGTGTCGGGGATCCACTCAAAAGTTTCCCCCTTTTGCTTTGATTTGTTGGATTCTGCGTCGTGTGATGCTCCAGGGCCACGACCCTTAGAAGCGAGCAGCATGAAGCGGTCGCATGGCGACAACCGGCGACAGGTTGCCACGACAACAACTGTTGTGATAGATGTCCCAGCCTTCTATTGTCTCTTGGCAATGCTGCGGTGTTTGTCTTACTATCCTTCGCCATGAGCGCTCATTCATCATCCTGCAGCTCAAAGCGGGCACATCCCTTGCTAACAGTGGACCTGATTAATATTTAATCGCTTTTTAAAACATTGCCAGATGTGTGTGTGTTCTTTTTTCGTTCCCCCCCAAACTTGGCTCTCTCTGAACAAAAGTAACATTTGCTCCACTTCCCACTGCGTGTCACCTCTGACACATTTTAAGTAATGAAACACTCCGGAAATTAAATCTGAAGGGCCACAAAAGTGGGGCAGCTCAGCGTGACAGTCCATTCTAATAAAATTTGTCTGAATATGTAAGCGTGTGTGTCTCATTGCTGCCAGCCTGCCTCTTCCTGTGTACATCCTCCAAAGTTTCATGTTCGGCCATGAAGCACCACCATCTGGAGCGTTGATGCCTCAGGTTTGTGTGTGCGTGCACATCAGAAGTGGAGAGCAGCTGTTTGAAGCCACAGCAGATGGCTCCTCCTCCGCTCTCCTGAAGCTCATCACATCTAACCCTTTGAGAACATAGACCTTCACATCAGAGACAATAAGATCAGTGTTCATCTGTGCAGCATTTATATATTTACTGTGGGTTGTCTGAAAACAGCCTTGAGGCCTGCATTTAGTTACTGCTAATAACATGATTTGTTTTTACCTGCCTAATAAAACAGTTAACTACTTTCATCTTTATTGTATTTATCTATTACAGTATTTTTAGACTTTGTGGGATGTGGTGCAATGTTGGGGAAAATGGTACCCTTTAAACCCCTGAGTACAAAAAGTACATTTTGGTTTGGTGTAGACTGCAAAAGCAGTCATTTTCCCACATAAACATGCTGTTCATAACGCAAAAAAACAAACAAATAAAACCTGTCTTTTTCTGTTCATTTACATGTAAAGTAGTTCAGTGCATGCAGTCATTGAATATTATTGATTTATTTTATTTGAAGAAAAAACAGAGTGAAAAAACAGGAAGCTACAGGGCTGTGTCAATACATGATTTAATATTTAACAAAAATATAGTGTGTTAGACTTTTTCTTAATGAAACTGAATCATAAAGTAGGTTTTTAAATGAGTGATGAACTTTATTTTGTTTTTCTCTAAGCTACTACGGTCAGATGCCTCCTTTAACCTCTTGATGTCTCCCATTATCTTCCCATCTCCTCACTCGCTTCATCATCATGCTCAAATCCATGTCCCTTTTGGTTTTCTTTAGATTCCTTCGTTGCTGAAAGTTTATCAACAAATCTCAATTAGGATTGCCACTCCAGTGACATAATTCTAGGATTCCTTCACCTTCTCTCTGTAGTTCAAATTCTATTTCAAGATAAACTCACTCCTATCCACTTGAGCCGCTAACACATTACCCTCAGTTCTGGAAATCCCAGCATGCTTCTCTTTAAACCTTGGTTGTTTGTTATTGCATGAAGCCACATATCGGTCCCAGACTGGATTCTTATACCCACTTCCATCAAGTTGCAGCAGATGGCAAGAGGTTTCTTCCTGTTGAAAAGGAGTTTTTCCTTACTATTGTCACCAAGAGCCTGCTCAAGGACAGTTGTTTAATTGTTAGGGTTTTCTCTATATTATTGTAGGTCTATTATTGTAGCACCTTGAGGCAATTGCAAATGTAATACTGAATAACAGCAACCTCCAAAATCTTTGTAAATCTCAATCAGTGCTGCTTTCTGCTCTCTGGGGATCTAACTGGCCTTGGAGCTGTTGCCGGTCCTCACTTAAAATTTCCCCTAAACTGCAGTTTCAAGCTCAAACATCTGCCGTTCTCTTTCAATAAATACTTTCTAATCATAATTGAGGTAGTGTCCCTGCTAGTGAATTTAACAGCTACGCTTTTAAATATGTTATCACTTCAGACCTTCTATAAAAATGCACTTCATTGCTGCAACAATGAAATAAAATTAGCCAGACAAGGCTACATCTGTAAATCAATTAACAGTTTTTTTTTAATCTTTCTTAATAAACTTCAACCTTGACTGAATTTATTTCCTTTCACTTAAAAAAAATATATACAAATTCTTATCCCAAACTGGCTCTGAGAAACTGCTCCATGCATTCATGTCAAACAGGTTACTGTGACACTCTTTTTTGCAGAATTGTGATTTCATGTTATTCAGAATGCAACAACCAGAGTCAATACATGGAAATGTTTGAACATATTACATTAGTATTGAAATCATTTGCTGCCAGTTCAACACAAAGTTACTTTAAAATCCTTCTATTAGTTTATAAAGAACTCAGTTGTTTGGCACCCCAGAACATCTATGACTTGCTCAGTGTCTATACCAAGACACTAAACCTCTCAGATCATCAGGTACAGCTCTTCTAACTGTTCCCAGAATTAGATCTGGTGGTCATCTTCTTTGGGACACGCCTCTGATCTGAGGTCAGTTCCATCTGTGTCTACATTCAAAAACAGTAAATGTTTTCATTCTTGCAGGTTTATGTTTTTATGTTCTTATCTGTTATAGTAAGCACATTACGTTTACGTGCAATATGCTATATACATGAAATATGGTATGTAAATAAAACTGGCATTGACATTTAAAAACTAACCACTGTAACTTAAAGTTACAGTGGTTAGTTTTTTACCACTAGATGTCCATAAATTGCAGAATCCAGTCAAATTATAATATTAGCTTTGATCGCTGCCATAATCATGTTTTAGTCAGCCAGGATAGATTTAAAACTGTTCGTCATAAAGGTCGTGGCTGCTCGGTGGCTTTCTACTACTTTTTGAACTGGATCCAGATGCACCTGTGGAAGGCTTTCAGTTTGCTGTTTATCTCAGCTGCTAATGCTGGGTGAGAAATATCTACCCCTATTTGCTCTGGAAGAGGCATGGCTTTGTGAAAGGAGTCTGATATGGGTCAATGAGTCAGAGAAGCTCACTTCTGACCAATGACAGCCATACTGAGGTGAGTTGTTGAGGTTATGTAGAACTGCTAGTAGGCCTGCTGTGTTTGCCACTGTCAGCTGCTGTTTGCTGTTGTTAGTGAAACTGTCTTTGAATTCAACTTTGCTGGACTCACAAGCTTAGTGAATAAACTGTCAT
>NW_005187438.1:3240562-3244946 GCF_000239375.1 Pundamilia nyererei | reverse complement strand
AGCTCTTGCTGGCTATCCAGATACGGGAAGGTCACATGTCTAATCTGTTAATTTAGGTTTATGAGAATGAATCAGTGTGTTAGAAGATGTAATTATGCACTATTGTATCTATTTTCATGAATATGCTTTTTTCTATTAAGTAACCTCAAAAATGACTGGCTGTACTTTTTAGATACTATACCTTTTTGTTCTGGATTTTCTGGAATTTTTCTTCCATTTGGACAAAAAACTTTGGTAGAACTGTGATCATAAACGCAGCAGTGAGTAGCTTCTATGTTTGTCTCAACTTACCGTCATCTGAGAAATTATGTAAGGGGAAGCCTAAGTTTGCTTGTGAAGCTACAAAAACCAACAAAATTTGTGGGAGAAGTCTCTTTCTTTGACGTGCATTTTTCTCTTTTCTCAGTTCTCGTCCATGTTTTTGTTCCCAGATGAGCTGACAAGCATCTGGTGGTGAAAATGCAGTGACACATCAGTGTGCCAGTGTTTCCCAGAATTAAATTTACTGGCAGGGATATGTACAGACCTTGGAAAAAGTTGTAATCTCTGCATTAGTCTTAGTTTCTGGTGAACGGCAAAATAGTCAGTATCATCAGCAGACAGCTGTAAGGGCTGATGTCACAGGGGTTAATGCTGAATAAACTGGAACTTAAACATCAATGGATCTTTCAAGCTGTGATTTGTGCTAAACTAATTTTAAGAGTGCATGACAAATTATTCAGATATATTCATGCAGTTTTCACAATTATTCTCAAGTTAAATATTTTGTTCACAAAATATTATTTGCTTTACTTTTGTTTTTTTAGTGTTGACATCAACATAAATTCTTTCAAATCATTAAGTGCACTTTGTTGCCCAATCAGACAAACATGAAGAAAACATTTAAAACATATTTTTTGCTCTGTTTATGTCAGATTTTCAGCAAGACCTGGTTTGTCCCCCACTCAGTTTCAGTGTCACAATATTTTGAACATTTATCTAGGTGATGTTTTGTTTTGGTCTGAACCTCCGGTGCTCTATGTAATATTCAAAATCTGAATATCATATAAGGCAGCTGATAAACGCTGTCATCATCCTGCATGTCACATGCTGCCAGCAATAGAAACAACACTGTCCAGGAAACAAGTTAGACCTGGTTTTTGTCAGATATAGCTCTTGGCATTCAATAAAGAACGTTTAGCTTTTGTTGTATTAAATGACAGATTTAGATGACGACATGCTTCTTGGAAAACCTCAGTAGAGGCTGTCATTATCATTTACCTAGAAGTGGCACAGAACTAGTTCTTCCATCTCTCCAGCAGAAATCTCAGTTTCAGTTCAGGCCTTCTGAGATAACCCCATATTTTGTGAACGTGAAGCAATTAAAAATCTATTGAAATATTGTCTAAAAAACACATGTAAAAGTCACACTAGGTTGTACAGTGCAACATGGCACAGAATTGAATATATTCACATCAAGTGATTGTGGTTGAAAAACAAGTTGATGCAAGGAGTTTTTTGTTGAAGTTAAACTCTGAAACCAAAGGATGAGGCGATTTCACTTGAAGCACTGGTTCTGACTGAAGGCAGAATTTGTGTTTGCTATAAAAACATTAAATATCTGCAGTGGACCATCTAAGATTAATGGCAGATAAGCTGGTAGAAGAGGTTTGCTGTTTCATCTCCCAGCCCTCCTGTCCACATGCTGAAGTGTCCTTGGAGAAGACACTGGACCCCAGGTTTGCACCAGTGGCAGGCTAGTGCCTTTGTAATATGGGAGAGATAATCAACCAGCTTAACTCCCAACTACTCGCACTAACAAGGATGCATATGTCTGCTTTAAGACCGCTGACTTTGCCCTGGGAGATTGGAAAACAATCCTTCAGTGCAGCTATACAGGCTGTGTTCTATAAAGCAGGATTTATGAGCTTTAACTTAAAATTAATGAAAAAAAAAAAAGATCCAGTGAAGGCCCAGCTGCCAGTAATTAGTTATCAATGTGGCCACGTTTTGGAATGCACATAGCCTACACATGACAAATAACAAAGTGTAAATAAAAGGGTAAAATAAGATAAACCCTAAAAAACACATGAGGCATGTAAAGTTTCACAGAAACTCTCAAAAGTTACTTTAAAAGCTCTTTCCATAACCTGCATAAAAGTTGTCCCCCACGTACTGTTAAGTTACATGGTAGGATTTTGCACTACTTAAATATGATGGGCTAACTCTTCAACTCCAATCAGATTTGCATCTAAAGTTTCTAAAGGCATAAGCCTGGATTTCCCAGTGTCACACATTGTAGCCAACCTTCAAATAGTAGGAATGGAAAGTAAACTTGTGGGCTTCAGAAAGACAACACATTGCAACTGCCTTGCATATGTGTATGACACCCAAATCAAAAACCCAAGAAGTAGAGGCCTTCATCAAAAACATCAACTCAACGGACAGAAACATCACCATCACTGTGAGGTAGCTTGCTGGAAAGCAGAAAGACTGGCAATCTGAAAAAATACAATAAAATCAAACACAGAGAGAAGAGTGGTTGGCACAGGGGAGCGGGAATTAAAAGCCACCTGGGTGTTTGCATGAGAAGGAGAGTGAGTGTCTTCTGAAGTAGGACAGAAGCACATTCTCACACACTCAGGCTTGATCACAACCTCTTCAGCAACACTTTTCAAAATACAGGCTAGTGCTCAGCCTTCGGGTTCAAGTACCACAGCGGTCTGACATTTTTTTTGTTTTCACTAGCTATTTAGTTTGATTTCAACATTGGGTTTATAGGGAAATAACCCATGATCTGTTGTAGTCTGAAGTGTTTGCTTATCCTTCCAGAAAGTGCACAGTAATGAGCCAAAACATTGTGGTTAATAACACAGGCGTGCACTCGGTTACCTAACAGAAGCCTGTGGTATACTGGTGTGAACATGTTATTGGCCTCAAGTCCAGTTATCTGCAGACTGGAGCTGATGATGAGCTGAGGATGATTTATACTCCTTCTGAAGTCTCCACTTCAGATTGTTTCTTGTAGATGGATGAGCCAGTAAAGGCCGCCTTCTTCCTGAAAGAGAAGACACCGTTTGGGATTTTAAGCCTGGGTTGGCAGCTAACAGCCCTGTAGCGGAGCCACCACTTCTTTTCCTTCAGGAATACTGCTGCTTTGTGTTCCTTTTTGTGTTACTATGCTTTTTGCTATGTTTCTCTAAGAAGACAAAGAACAAGAGTTCTAAGAACTTAAAAAGAGAGTGGGGTCAGAAGAGCAGGTAACATGTAATAGACAGGCTGGTCCACTGTCCACAAATGCAGATGTGGGATTACTGCATGCAGAAGTTGCATAACCAGGAGGAGGAGATTTGAATGTTTTTTTATTCACTACCGACTTCTTGCCTTAAAATGTATGAAGTGCTTTCCGGGGTGCTTAAATGCCAGATATGATTAAGCTAGTCAGCTAACATGTATATCTATGTAAATGTGTTTATAATACCTGTTTAAGCGATTTCCCATGATTATTTTCATGTTGGCTCAAAATAAATTATCTCTCCCTCCTGTTACTGCAACTTACTCCAACTTCTGCATGTGTGTCTGTCCTCTTCATATTTTGGAGAGGCAAAGCATGACACGGTGGACCGGCATGCCTATTACACATTTAGCCGTAATATTGGGTTGCATCACAATTATGGAGGTGAAGAATACTTAAATGACTTTACAGTTTTCCCCCACAGGATCCATCACAGTCAAGTGGACCTTAGCTCGCCTCATCACCTCATTGTTTTCGTTTTTCCAAGCCGTTTATAGCATGCAAGCATTTAACTAACAATAAACTCATTATTATATGTAGTATTTCACATAAAATGAGAAATTGTGGCATTTTTTGTTGTCCTTAATAATGTGAAACTGTAAACGTGAAATGGAAATGTAACAGTGTGTGAATCATGTGACTTACAGGTCAGAGACATATGTTGGCCCTTTTTTTTCTACTTAAGCACTAAATGTGGCTAAATATGTCTTTCTTTTTGTATGAAAGTCACACAGTGTGGCAGTGTTACATCAACTTTCCCTCAAGGTGAACTGACAAGATGAAGAGTAGTGCAAAAGGTCACAGAGAGTTGGAACAGCTGCATTTAACCAGAGCCCACTGAGGTCAAGGATATCGGTGAGCATGTTTTTAGGGAGCTGAGGCTGAGCTGCAGCATTTGTCTTCATCGCCGTGATCAGCCGCAGGATGGAGAGAAAGAAAAAGGATGGAGATGATGAATGGTATTAAATGGCAAGATAACAAACAAGCATCACATGGCTGTGTGCTCATGTTGCATGTGTGCGTGCACCCAGGTGTAAATCAGACGACGTGCATGTGTGGGTGCATCTGTTTGAGAGTAATTTGCTGTGATGAATATCCTCATTACTCAAC
>NW_005187438.1:3236773-3239594 GCF_000239375.1 Pundamilia nyererei | reverse complement strand
GGAAGGGAGGGCAGGGGAGTCCTTGTCCTTCCCCTTGATTATTTTGAATCTGCCAAAGGAGTTTACTTCATTCTCGGTACAGGTGAGAAGGATCTTACTTTCATACTAAATACTAAATATTCTAATGGGTTGAGCTTCGACCTTCGTAGGACCCCCATTTATACTACAGATAGATTAAAATCTTGGAATATATGGGGGTCAGTGAATTTAAAAAAAAAAAGATTTATTGTCCTATCCAACTGGGAGCCAGACTGGGAAGCCTAAAGTAACCCTGTTAAAAGTTTAATCAAAGCAGACATCTGTGCATACAAGGACTTTAAACTGGATGAAGAAAGGCCTGAGCCTTAATTGATGCTGAGAAGCAGATGATTAAGGAAAAACTTGGGTATTGTCATTAAATTGGTCAATAAAAGGCCCCAAAAGAGTTCTCATGGATAAACAACAGTATAGGCTGTAAGCAAATAGACAGCTAGAAAATAAACAATACTTTAAGCAGATCCCCAACACAAATCATCATCTAGTCCAAGGAAATTAGAAGACAATACACTTTCCATATCATGCTAAGTCCATACTGTACCTGTAAAGCAGAGGAACCTCTTAAGGACTAAGGACCTGCTTAGTCTGTTGTATCTGCTGCCCAAGATCCATAAAGCAAGCGCTTTATGGATCTTGGGCAGGTAAAGGTAACGTCTCACCTGACCAACCAAGCTATGTGAAGGACACCAGGACTCCAAGAAGGATATCACTTCTTGGAGATTATCCACCTGGCAGCCATGCCCCTAAGAAAACCCTCCTCTTGACAAGTGATGCTAATACTCAAATGGCTTTGAGGCCTGTTTTCAGACAATGTCCCAATGTCAAAAGACTGGATTAAGGAATCTGAAAAAAGCCATGAGGGGAGAAATGTTCACTATCATATGTGAGCATATATACTGTATGAGCGAGTTGGAGAGGGGTACACTGGCTTTGTGCTCTCAACACCAATCTTTTACTTTAGGTTCTGGGATAATATGTGCTCAAGGCTATGAGCGACTTTGAGGCTTTGCATACATACCCAGTGTTTATGCAAAGGCACTTTACTAGGCACTGTGGTGTAGTTTGAGCAGATTCAGGGAAGAAACCAAAACAGGATGTTGACAAAGGTCTGCTTCAAGTAGAATAATATGCATGCACTCTTGCATAGGTCCACCTAATATCCTTCACACACATTTGGGGGTATAGTGAAGTTTCAAATGATCCACTTCCACAGAACCTCCTCTAATAAGAGCAATTTACATTGGGTGGCAGGAACCCTGTTTCAGAGTCTCAAACGGAGGGGATTTCTGTTCCAGAAACAAATTTGCAGGGAAATTCTGACATTCTTCTCTTACACCTCTGACACAAACCCTCAGACACATGTCCTGTCTTCAAAGAATGGAGAAACTGTAGTTCATGTCCTTCAGAGGCCCCAGATATACAAGAAAACTATTTTTGCCCTTCTTGAGTACTTTCAACACTATATTGTTCCGGAGAGAACTTGAAAGAATTGGCTAAAATTATGGTTTTTGAAATGAAAAAAATTTAAAAATGGTTTGATGTAAATGAGTTATCACTGAATTTGGAAAAAACAAAGTTTATGATATTCGGAAACCGTGTAAAGGAGGAAGAGATAGTATTATCTGTAGAGGGAGTATTAATTGAAAGAGTGACAGAATTCCGTTTTCTGGGTGTAATAGTGGATGACAAGTGAAACAATAAAATAAAATAAAAAAATATTCCCTTTCAATAAATCCTAGAGACAAGCTTTGAAAACATTCAGGTGGCGGTATATGCCTCGTAGATGTAAGGGGTCATGAGGGCATAAAAAAACACAGACCGATAGAAGGGTGGTGGGGGGTGGGTTTTGCACTCTTTTGCTTAACTATTGTCAGCAACATCCTGTCACCGCCTGGAGTGGTTGACTGGTGGTTGTAAATTCAGAAAGTAGGTACTTATGTTGAACATTTTTCATTTTCAGTGTGTAAGTCACGACAGATGTAAAGTTCCCCTCTTTACACAGTGTTTTGTAGAATACACTTTCCCCTTCCTGCTCTCCTCTTTATTTCTTCTCACTCTGCCGCTGTCTAGTTATGTACTATAATGGATAATCCTTAATATCCCAGGGGTGGCTGTAGCTCAGGATGTAGAGCAGGTTATCTACTAGTTGGAAGGTCGGTGGTTAGATCCCTTGCTGCTCCATGTCAAATAACCTTGAGCAAGATACTAACCCAAGTTGCTCTCCAGTGCATTCATCAGAGTGTGAATGCTAGATAGAAAGCACTCAAGCTTAGAAAACAGTCCTTGTATGAATGGGTGAATGAGGCATGTTGTAAAAAAGTGTTTTAAGTGCTCAGGTAGAAAAACATTATATAAGAACAAGTCCATAACCTCTCCATCATTGGTGGATAGTCACAGGAGCACATTTCAGGAAAAAATCTCCATTGATGCAACACAGGAAGTCATCCCAACTAGCAGTCATCTAACATCACAGCTCCTCCCTAGTTACTTATTTACTTTTGCCATATTGGCTCTTGAATGGCCTTAGTTTTTATAGAGTTGCGTATGGTTTTGATATTTTTCCTGTCTTCATATTTTCTATCTTCAGTATTTACTTTTCAGTTGTCTGCAACCAGTTTCCTTTTGGATTAATACAATATTCTGATTGTAACAGAACTGTGTCATTTCATAACTCACATTAAAGTTACCCAACATTCTCGGGATGCACACTGTCGCGCTGGCCTAGTAGGTGTGGCTGTTATTCCTCTCTTCCTCCTCCTGCCCACTACCTGTTCGGTGCTGCTGC
>NW_005187438.1:3234682-3235728 GCF_000239375.1 Pundamilia nyererei | reverse complement strand
CTCAAAAATTCAGATGAGTGGGTTAACAAGTCCAAAAAGGAGCTGTTTTCTAATAAGGTCCTGCTTGTCGCATTTAATGCATCCCATCTCCAGTTGAACTGATTTGGCCATCACATGTAAGTCACTGGTTAACTGAACAGAGCAGCTCTGATCACACTGCAGACACATCTGACATCAGGTCTTTAGGATGGTGTCCTTTGTCATTTATACATAATTATGCCAATGTGGATCCAAAATCACACTTCATGGTGTTGGGAAATATAGACTTCTGAAAATAAACCCCAGCAGTTTGTGAAAACAGAATGTCAGGATTTTGTTGTCAGTGAACATGAAATTGTAAACAACATTGTCAGGAGAATGTTTGTTTGTTTTTTGTTTTTTATGGAGAGAAAGCAGGGAGCATGTTTTGCCAGTTGCCATGTTACCATGGTAACTGGCAAAACATGTTTTGTTTTTTGTTTTTAAAAAACATGTTTATAAATAAGTGGCAACATTGTATCCAACACATGGTATTTTTCTAAACAAGTAGTTTTCAATGCCTAATGTTGGCAAATTCACACTGAGGAACACACACACACACACACACACACACACACACACACACGTGAAAAGTTGTGTCCATCTACATGAAACAAGATCAAAGGTTGTGACTGTATCATGACCTGCCATGAGACAGGGTTGTTGACTTATTCCTCGTGCTCCATATTTGGTTTCTGTTTAAAAACAGGTGGCGTGATCAAATGCCAAGTTTTAATACCACAGATTTCTGGAAATACTATACAAACAAGAACTATTAAAGTATGTTGTACGGGTTTCATTAACTTGCCACTGCTAGTTTTGATTTGGGGATAAGAGGGGGCAAAAAGAATCAATATTCCAAATTTTGGAAGAATACTGAAGTTTGAAATGCTCTAGGTCACTGCTGATTGGTCAGATGTAATAACGTCGCTGCTACTTTCAGGTGCTCTTACTGTAACAGCATCTTTACAGGTCTACCTAAAAAAATCAGTCAGACAACTACAGCTCATTCAGAACTCTGCTGCTCG
>NW_005187438.1:3195884-3234623 GCF_000239375.1 Pundamilia nyererei | reverse complement strand
TGTTTTTGTTTCTAATGTCTCTGTAAAGCACGTTGAATTGTGCTATACAAATAAACTTGCCTTGCCTCCTTTGCAACGAATGGTCAGCACTGCAGGTCAGTGAGTTTTGCTCCAGATGTCCTTTCTGCAACAACTCCAAAGGTAATTTGTGTCTCTCCAACTGGAATCGAACCTTTCACTTGCTAACCAACAGTGTTCACCACTACACTTTTAGTCACATCTGCCAGACAAGTTTAGTATTCAGCTTGTGAGGACCCCCCCCCCCCCCTTCCCCCAAAGCAATATTAAACTGAACTGAAAAAATCCAAATGTAAATTTCTCATGAACCATTGGGTGACATTTATCAGTACCACTGTTTAGAACTTAAAACTGCATTTCTTTGTTGAAATTAAATGTGTCCTCTTTGCAGAAAATCTCAGAATTCAAATATAATTGATACATTTTTAGTCCACCATAGTCAGACTGATGTGTATTAATTTCCTTTTTCCCCCCCAAATAATTTATTTGCCATAAATAGCCACATTTACCATTGCATTAATCAAAAACTAATATACACAGCCAGGAAAAATCAATTGTCTGCCTTGACGTATAAATCATCAAAATGTAACTGCAGCTCTGTTTGAGTGAGCTGCTTTGTAATGGACTTTGCCTGATAAGAGATTTGTGTGCATTTTTGGTAGCCTTGGCTCAGGTGAAGTGACAGGACATCTCTCTATTGAGAGTTAATAGTACCGCTGCCCTGAAAGAGGCTCCTTTTGTCAGCTGAAGGTGAAAACTTTTTATGACATTTCTGGAATTTTTCTGCCAGCAAAATTTCTGTGGTGAGGAAAAAATGTTTGATTGAATTTTCAAAATTGTACACGAAACTACAGGTTAGCAGACTTTCTTTTAACATCTGGGTAAACTCAATCTACTGAGGAGGATCATGTGATAAGTTGAAAGCAGAGAAAAGGGTTTGCCAACTACAAAGCTTTGGTCTGTGAATAAAATATCATCAGCTCATTTCCAAGAACAACATGTAACGTTAAGATCTGTCCAATTTGGTTATAAAACAACTGTTTCCAAATCAGACCAAAATCCAAATAATAAGATGTAACATTATGTAATTACTTAGACCAATGTTTCAACTAAGCACCGCTTTCCAATTTACTTAGTAAAATCCACCAGTCTGCCACAATAAAGGAAGTGACTGCTATAATTCTAAAAGCAATGTTGACAGATGCTTATGACTTTATCGAACAGATGAGCTTGTCCCTCTCCCCACACCATCCCACAATTGATTGCCACTGGTGCACTTAAGTAGAACTACAGACAAAAGATTTAAAACTCTTCAAAATAGAGAAAGATGCATGCACAATCAGCATTGTATATGCTCTAGTTGGGCAAGGGTCAGACTGCTGCAGATGTTTAAGTTCCTAAATCAGAAATAGGAGAGGTAAAGCTAAAAAAGAAATTATCCAGAGTAAGAGCTGTAAAAAACAATCTGCAGAACATTCAATCTAAAGTTTCAATCTTTCAAACGTTACAAGGTATTTCACTCACCAAATTAACGTGAGCATTTATCCTGAAAGTGTAGTGAATATAAAATGAAATTATAAAGCCTCCGAGACGGAGGCTTTATAATTTCATTTTTCATTAGCAGCTTTATCAAGCTGCTAATGAAAGCAGCTTTATCAAGCTGCTAATGAGGATCCATGTAGTGATTTAGCTGAGACAGTAGAGATATTCACCCACTTTTTCAGTAGTACTCCCAGTGAGATTGGATTTGCTTCTGTTGCAAACAAGAGAGATATGATGAGTGGAAGTTTCTGTTCAATCCAATTAAAACTGCGTCAGAGGAAGGACAGACTGAGGACGTCAAACCATCGTTTGTTAGTAATGAAAGTGTTTTTCTAAAAAAAAAAAAAAAAAAAAGGAAATTAGCTCATCTATCATTTCTGACTCTTTTTGTGTGTGTGTGTGTGTGTTTTGTGTTTAAACAGTTTTTGGCCACATTTGCCATAATCCCTGTGTTAACATTAATAGTCCAGAGAGTACTTTAGAGTGAAAGACCAGTTAATCTCATTTAAATCTGCTGATTATAAATACCAGCGTCACAGCTGTGCCTCTCTATCATTTTCATGCCACAGGGATTAGTGTAGGCTGAATGCCACTTCTGACCAAGCTACAGAATCAATCTACCAAACAAAAAAGGTTATTTCACTGTTCCTTTCAATGTGTCTTCTGGCTTCTGCAGAAAATGGTGAAGTCATGCCAGGTTTAGCATATTTGAAGATGTGGAGGCAAAATCTTGGACCTTACCCTTCAACTTGAATTTAATTTGGGGGGAAAAGGGGGGGTGAACTTTCAAGGAGCCAAATCAGGCTTGTAGGGCAGTAAGTAATGACGGTGTTTGTGTGGCCAAAAGTCATAATACACATGTAGTAGTGTAGCATGCTCCTGGTCACACGCTTGACCTGATATGGTGCTTGGGTTTGGATGCTATTGACTCACCCAAGGGAAATGGTTGTTAACTGACCCAGCTTTCATAAGTGAAGACTATGGGAGGGTTTCCAGCTATGAAAATTGGTTTGCTTTTCACTGTGTAGGAAGCAAACATCACTTATACTCCTGTATTTTCCCTTTTTCATTATCTCTGGTGGGTTTTCTCATAAAAACCAAAGAATCCCAACAAAATAACAGGGGTAAAACATTACAACATCGCTGCCTTAGCTGAGAGTGTTTGCTAGTGCTGCAAATTTCCTTCTAAAAAATTAAAAAGAAAAATACCTGGGATTCCCATGAGGGTATGGGGCTGTTTGGAGCTTTTTGTTTTTGTTTTGTTTGTTTGTTTGTTTTTGCCTCGTGCGATAATCCAACCCTGTATTCAGGCCAAACATTGTGTAAACCTCTGCCTGTCTTGAAGTGGCTGGGGTGCAAGCACACAGGGCTCCAGCAGACATCAAACAATCAAACCAAACCCACAGTCATGTGACAAGAGACTTAAACCTTTGTCCAGTTCTCCCACAGTTGAAACATGCAAGCTGTGACCTAAAGCATGAGATCATTCCCTCCTACACATCACAACAAGCCACAGTACAGATATCAGGCTGCACTGTTTAGTATTCACGATAAAAACTTGCTAACAATTACATATTTCTACTGCTAGACTGCCACTTAGTAATAGATGGAACTCTTTTTTTTCCTGTGTGGGAAGGAAGGTAGACTGATGTAAATCAACACAGCGTGCATGAAATATAATGAGCTGACAATAATAAGCAATAATAAAAGGGCACCCAGCTGTGAACTGTCTCTTCAGAATAATGAAACGGAGGCTACCTCTGTCACTGGCACGACTGTCACTGAAACCATGTTGATGATTATCCCATCATATCCTGTGGTACTTCATCAACTGGTTATCTCAAGCGAAAAAGTGAGTCAAAGGTGGCTGACAAAATTATTTTCAGGCGAAATTGAACATGTGCTTCAAAAGCACAAAGACGTGTAACCAATCACGTAGAGATGAACTGACAGTTCATACAGAAGAAGCGAGATTTGTCTTTGTCACATAAAGAATATGGAGATGAACGGCACTTATTTATTTGCTTACTTCCCAGATACTGTGCTTTACATTTTCTGGCAACCACCTCTTTAGCTTTCCTGTATTTGGTTCTTTAAAAAAATAATAATAATAATTTTAAAAATATATATATCTTTCAGTGCATTTTGCTCAGAAATATAAACAAAGAGCTCTTTTAAAAAAAAAAAAATTAAGCGCTCAGTTTGACTTATTGCAATTGTCAAACATTTTCTGACTCACTAATTACTTAATATGGCTCTTGTAATACAAAACATTATATAACCTACTGGTACTGTTATTTCAATTTGTAACATTCAGTGCCTGCAACTTCTCAGTATAATTTGATTAAAATACAAGTGCTGTGTTATGACACTCCATCACAACAGAGTAACTGTTTATGATCTAGTGTGATATAAAGGGCACTGCAGTTAGTTGGAGATGTCTGGATCTGATAATCTGCAACCATCTAATCTGTCTGATTATGTAATTGGTGTCTCTGCAAGTGATAAGGCCATGCTGCACAGTTTATGATTACATTCCAGACAGATTCAACACAACCTTATATGTACATGCAGGAAGAAAACCTACTGTGAAATATTATATTCATGTTGAAAAAAGGCCAAAGCAACTTCATGTTTAAAAAAAAAATCTATTGAAAAAATTAATTCTACATGTTTTTCTGTAGTATTTATGCTGTTCCTTTTATAATATTTTAATAGAACTGGGTTGTCCTTGCAAATAAGCTTGAAATAACTTCAAGCAAGTGTGATTCTCAAATGCACACCAGAACCACTTCTTCAGGGGATTCAGTCATTTTGGTTTATAAGCCTTCATCCATTTCTAGCCTAGCACAGCATGGTGCTAATTCCAAAAGGAAGCATAGGTCCGTGCAGCAAAACATTTTTAATTGGCTAAACTATTTATGCAACATGGTGCAACATCATCACTCAAAAAACATCCTTAGATTACCTCACATGTGCAAGCGTGCATCCAGTGTAATATACTGAATAAGTTGCGATATTGAACACATAGTGTTCTATGTGTTAGTATTATAAATTGGTGACACTTGGACTTCCTGTAATACCATCTCACTGTACCTATCTACCTGACACATCACTAGCATGTCAGAAAATGGGGCTCCCCTCTAACACAGCAGTAGCTGACACTCATGTACAAATAGTGACTTTGCTATACCTCTTGTACTAAACCTCTCTACTACCTCAAAGTTAGAAAATGATTTGCATTTCACTGAGATAAGTATTTGATCCTGAACCAAAACATGGCCTATAACACAGCAGTAAGATGCTTCTTGTAGTCTGTTACCAGTTGGTTACTCAGGATAGATTATGGCCCACTCCTCTTCACAGGAACTCTTTAAATCCTTTAGGTTTCTTGCCTGCTGTTTGTCAATGAAAAACTTCATCTCCCTCCATAGATTTTCTACAGGATTGAGGCCTAGAGTTTGGCTACTACATGACCTTAATGTAGTAATGTCTTCTTTAACCACTCCTTTTTTGCCTTGGCAGTATACTTTGGGGCCAGACCTGGGGTGATTGATGGTTATTTTATATTTCTTCAGTTTCCATATATTAAGGTCAACAGCTGTCTTCTTACCAACTTTCTTGCTGATGGTTGTGTAGCCCATTCCACCTTTGTGTAGGCTCACAATCTTATCCCTGATGTCCCTTGACAGCTCTTTGGTCTTACCCATGGTAGTGGGCGGTGTGGAGTGGAAGAAATAGATTTTGCAGACAGGTGTTATGTGAGCTGAGATCAGTAGTACAGGGAATTGACTGATTATAATCTGTGTACCGCATTTCTCTCCCACTGTAACATCTTTTTATACCTTCTAATTTCACTCCTCAAAAGTGGATCACAAACTTTTTGGACAAGCTATGCCATCACAGCAGACCATATTATTTTTTATTTTATTCAATTAAAATGCTTCAAATGATACCAGCAGTACAAATATAGTGGAAAGGTTCAGTTCAGTGACTTTAATTAGAGTAGGGGAGGGCTAGCAGATGATATATCCAAATGAATAAAAATTTCCAAAAGACTTCTAAATAGCCTTCAAGTCTGCTGGCTGTTTGATAATAAACAAGATAAAGGTGTCACTTTTCATACTGGAGGAACTATTTCTTTACACTTTTTGGGGCCAACTTTAAGCGGCAGTTAAAACTGGTTTTTGGTACTTCTCCACTGATGAGGTAGTCACCTAGTGGTAACATGTATGAAACTAAAAATCCCTGATAAAAGTGTTTTCAGTGTTTTCAGTGTAATGTAACTGAAACTGTGTGGAGCCACACTTAATTCCTGCAGCATACCATCCTCTAAAAGATGAGATCAAGTAATCCACTATGAAAACTCTGCTACTGACTTGAGTGAGTGTGTTTGCAGCAGTCAGCTCATTACATATTCATGGCCGTCATTTTGTAATATTCCATTCGAATGCTCCGAATACTGTTTGCTTCTCAAAGAGGCCAAGACTGGTAATCTGTTTTTCTCTCTGTAATAATGCCTGTGTTAATAATTCATGGATTAATCACCACATGTGAATATGGAGAAAGTAAACTGACACAGTAACAGTGAGCTAAAGCTTCTCAGGAAAGAGACAAAAAAAACTTTCAATGAAGGAAAAATACTGAGACATCCCAATCTGTTTCGGACATTATTTCATTTATGTTACATAAGCAAAGGAAAGTACATTAGGAGACAACACAAAACCACACTGCCACCAAACAGAGAGACGCAGCAGTTTTAGAAATATCAGCAACTCAAAACACTGAAATACCTTACATGTCCCATGTAACATGGTGGAAGGTCCCTTTAATGGCTTTTGTAACAGTCCCAGCTCTGGTGAAAGGAGACTTATATGCAGCAAAGTGTAAATAAAGATCTAATAAAAACCATCTCAGTACTAAATTGCATGAAATTACTCAACAAATCCTTAATACTCTGTATCAAATCCTCTAATAGCCTACTGGTTTGGAAATTGGGTCAGGAAAAAATGCTTACCCTCCTTCTTCAACCAAATTGAAGTTGGAAAAAAAATCCTGCTACAGTATCTGCAAACATAGTTGACAAAACATCAAAATCATCATCCAGGTAAGGAAATTCCAAAAAGTTGATTCTGCTTATCTGGACGTAGCGTTTTCATCTAAGTGACTTCTTCAGTCTCAGCTGACTGCAGGTTTCCGCAACCTTATAAACAGTGCATGTGCATTATGAATGAAACTAGCACAACTGACGAACAATGGGCCGTGATATCAGTTTCCTGATCACAAATGATCAACAACCACTGATCAAAGACCATTGATTAATGACAATTGACAAAGGGCCATGAGTAACAATTTACAGAGAGTTCAGGAAATGCTACAATCACAGCATTGTAAGATGGGGAAAGATGTACCCTTAGGTCCCCTCCTCGATTCAGAGATGGCCTTTCCTTTTTCACATAAATGGCCTCCTCGACTCCCTGATCAAACCAGCGTTCCTCCCTGTCCAGGATGTGTACATCCTCGTCATTGAAAGAGTGTTCATGGCCTGTAGATAGGCTAAGGAGTCTTGGTCTGACGAGTTTGCTCTTCTGTGTTTTGCATTTCACTTATCCACAGGTTGTCTGGTTTCCCCGATGTATAAATCATGGCACTCCTCCTGGCACTTGACAGCGTACACTATATTACTCTGTTTGTGTCGGGGAACAGGATCCTTGGAGTGGACCAATTTTTGGTGCAGCAGGTTTTGGGGTTTGAAAGCCATGGAGATGCTGTGTTTATAGGAAATGCATCTCAGCTGTTCTGATACTTCTGACACAACAGATCACTAAGGGCTTTTGCTTAAGCAGCAGTTGTCCTTATTCTCTCCCGGATTGACCTGGATTTCACAAATGTCCAACTGGGATAATCACATTTACTCAGGGCCTTCTTGATATGATGTTCTTCTGCTTCCCTGGCCGCTGTATCTGTGGGGCTGCTGTTGTAGTGTCCTGAGTATGCCCAGCATACTCCAGTGGCTGATGAGAGTCATAGTAAAATGGACTGATTCTTATATAGCGTTTCTACTCTCCCAGAGTACTCAAAGCGCTGTATACAACATGCCACATTCACCCAATCACACCCATTCTCACAAGCACTGACTCTAAACCGAGTGCTTTTCTAATGACATTCACACACATTCACACTCCGATGGATGCATCGGAGGTAGTATCTTGCCCAAGGATACTTGGCATGCAGACTAGAGGAGCCAGAACCACCAACGTTCCGATCAGTAGGTGACCTGCTCCACCTCTTGAGCTACAGCCACCCCGGAACCTTAAATAATTAGTCAACCCCAAGGATCAGGTCCCCCAGCACAAACAGAGTAATATAGTGTACGTTGTTAAGTGCCACAGGATTGCCATGATTTATACATCAGCGAACCTAAACAATCTCTGGCTAAGCAAATGGCACCACACGGTATAGCTAACTCGCCAGGCCGGCACTCTGCAGTCTATTCACACCTAAAGACCAGTGGACACTCTTTCAGTGATGAGGATGTACACACCTGGACATTGAAGGCCATTTATGTGAAAAGGGAAAGACCATCTCTGAATCGAGGAGGGGGCCTAAGGATACATCTTTTCCCATCTTACAATGCTATGATTGCAGACATTCCCCAACTCTCTGTGAATGGGTCAGTGGTTGCTGATCAATGGTCATGACACTTTGCATATTAATGATCAAGGAACTGACCTCACAGCCCATAATCCCTTTAGTGTGCTAGTCTCAGTTATTATGCAAATGTACTGTTTGTGAGGTTGGGGAAACCTGCAGTCAGCTGGGACTAAAGAAGTCACTTGGATGAGTGACAAAACGTTTGTCCCAATGTAAACACTACGTCCAGTTGAACAGAATGAACTTTTTGGGATTCCCCCTTTGCACAAACAAAACAAAACAAAATGAAAAAAAAAAAAAACAGGGATAGAAATCATCACCAAACAATTTACGTTGTGGTTCTGCAAAATGTTCCTGAATTGGTTCTATTAGTTACATAAAAAAACACACACACATCCATACAAGCAAAAAGCTTAGCTTTTTTAAGCACTCTGTGGTTTTTTTCATTTCTCTTTGTAATTGATTTACCGGCACATCTTCCTCTCCATTGGGACATCTGAATCATTAAAGTGCAGTCGTGCTTATTTCCATACCCATTACTGACATACTAGCAGTGGCCTAATAAACATGCTAATTCTTGGCTTGTAGCTAACACATTCCGCCGCACACACGCACACACGCACACACACACACACACACACACACACACACACACACAAATACACATCTGAATACACGCAAATAAAGGGTTTAATTTCAAACGCAATTAATTACATAAAGACACATACTTGCAAACACATTACAATGTGCTATAAACCATTTAGTAAATCTGTATATACAGCTAGTAACTGCTAAATAATGGGGGCTCAAATCAAAGTGTTGTCGATGTATCCGTTCCAAATGCACTGTTGTTAAAAGCAAGCATGAGTCCGTCCACAAAAACAACCATTATGTAAGCAGAGCCCCCATCTCATCGTGATTAAACATTTAGTAAAAGCGAATATCCACTTTTTCTAAAACAGCAGGCTTCTTGTTTTGTAATCTTCCTCTCCACATTGGCACTGCGTGGGTCATGTTCTGACCATACATCCCTGACCATTTCTGCAGAATTAGGTAGAATTATCCGTCTTCCAGTGTGAAAGAAATACATGGTCCTTAATGGTAAACTTTAGGCAGAGGTAAGTGAGCTTTAATGCAACATTTGTGCTCTTGTGTACAATGGATGTGATTATGTCGGGTACATCGTAATGGCAGAAGTGTGTGGTTTTAACACATAGCACTCTGTGTAGCCCTAATCTTCAAATCTGTCTTCTGATTTGTACACAGAGCCTCTATCCCTGTTTGCCGACCTCACACAGCAATGATAACCTGTTCTGGGATTAAAGCATCCCAGCTTGTATTTAAAACTCCCACTGCGGTCCCACTGCAATCGTTCTTTCCAGCTATTAAGAGGATTTGTTTCTTAATTGGAGACCTGTTCTCCCGCTCGTTTGCGCCTTCTTGTTTCTCTGAGCATTCACCTCCTGTTGTCTCTGTTTTTATTCCCTATAGTGAGCCACCAGAATCAGTTTAGGTTTGAGGCTGACAGCAGTAGGAGTTTGGGAAACCACACAGTCTCTTTTTGTTGGAGATTGAGCCACGTGATTGGCTTCCTGCGAGGATTCATGAATGGAGTGGGGTGTGGGCAAGGCTGTGGATGGAGCGGCGGCAAACACCTGGGGTTCCTTCTCATGGCGGTTGGAGCGGAATGTCTTAGTCACCCGAGAAAACGTCTTTAAGGTGGAGCTCTGCTCAGGGATGGAGCAGCTGAAGAATGCCGTGAAACACCTGTAAAACTACACAAAAACACACAGACACACACAGGATTAGCCGCAGAGTGGTAATGAGTTTGTTAATGGCTGAAATCTGTAGATTTGGGTGTTTGGTTAGGAGGTAAAAGAGGTGAACGTGACTGCAGGTGACTTTTGACTTGATAAATATTAAGATCTCTGATCACCTTTTCACCTCACCAGATAAAGCTTGTAACCTCTTACCAGAAAGAAGGCCAACTTTTTCTAAGCACATTTTGCAATATGTGTAATAACATGATTGAAACTATATGTGTAATATATTGAATAAATGTTTTAATCAAATGCCACTACTCAAAGCTTAATAAAAAGGATATCGAAGAATAAACATGATATAAAAATGATATAATTCCCACAAGAGACATAACAAGACTTGTTTCAGTAGTTTGCAGTAAAATGTAAGAATAATTTAAGCTGCTTTAGACTGAATAGAACTGTGGTACATCTACACACTGCTTTGCAACCCACCTCAACGCCAACTCACCCTTTCATGACTAAATAATTCAGTGTCACCTCTGTCACTGATGCTTGCTCTTTTGTGTTGAATACAGATTACTGAAGTTCAGAATAACCATCTTATTTTGACTTCCAGTGGTAAAATCCTAATGCATGCTGTAATGACATAGTACTATGAGTAGAAACAGGTTTGGGCTCCAAGAAGTGACTGACAGCGTTCCGTTACGTTTGCGTGTGTTTTATGCTGCTGCACATCAGATGCTTTCTGCATGGTTTTGCATGGTGGATGGTGCTTTTCTGCAATCATAATTGACTTGACTCTGGACAAGATGTTGATGAGGAATTGAACCACATATCAGACCAAATGCCACTGATCTTCAGTCCAGTTTGTGTGTAATTTGGCATACTTCAGCCTTTTCTCACTGTTTCCCTTCCTTAAGAATGCGTTTTTGACAGCCATCCTTCCACTGAGTCCATTTCTGATGAGGGTTGAGCAAACAACAGATGGATCGACTCAAAGGGCAGCTGTATCTCTCAGGCCCTGAGTCAGGTCTTTGCTGTATTTTTTCCCCTTTTTCTTAAGGACGTGCCTTTCAGATACATTTATTTTGCTGTAAATAATGCTTTAGGACATCAGTACACACAGCACACCGTTCTGTGATATATCGTGTTTTCAGCTAAAGCTCTTTGGGAATCCCTTTGTTGGATCAAAAGTGCTGTTTCATGCCTGTCTGACTGTTACCTTTTGTAATTTTTAGACAGATCACTAATAACGATGTGATTGAAGATCCTGAACTGAAAATGAGTGAAAAATCTGACAACATCCAAAGAAAAACTAGGAAAAGAGATTCAAAAAGGATGGACAAGTTTTACACAGTACTGTAAATCCTGTACTTACTAGTAGTAGTAATAGTATTTAACTGAGGTTTGCACTGAGTATAAAAAGTGAAACAGACAGCACAGCAGAAAGACTGGAAAACAATGGAGAAAAAAAGTAATAGTAATCATTCAGCAATAACAGCAAACACTGAAAATACTGATAAGAATAGATGTTTCTCTCCAGTGTTCATAACTTTGGTATATTTCAGATATTTGTTAACAGAAGTGTATTAATGTAAGGAATAAGACACAGCAACGAAATGACCAAGAGATCAGAACTAACTGGATGTTGCACAGACAGAAATACCATATAATGATAATCATAGTGAAGTCATTGAAAAATAAGAGGAGGTTTGCAATTACACACTTTCAAGTTTTCTGTCTTCTGCATGTTTTGAGTCCGGCAGGCATCCCCTGGATAAACGTAGTGTACTTAGTATACTCCCCAGTTCCACATGTATACTTAAAGTCTACTACATTTCCCCAGGGTGCTGCAGATCAAACAAGCGTGCTGCATGAAACACGACACCTCGGCATGCAGTTTCCTCCAGCATGTTAGCACCCTTTGAAAATGTAGACACCCACTTATTGATATGACAAATGAGACCAGTTTGTAGTGCTTTTTAACTAAGACACTTGAGCAATTGGCTGATAATTCCTCATATGAGCCAATTAATTTCTGTTACCCTGAGGAAATTATGCAGCTTTCAAAATTAGCTGTGTGCTTTAAATCTGCTCGTCTCAAATCCCAGTGTGTTAATCAACTAGAGAGATGTGCCTGGGGGAGGAAAAAAAGAAAATGCTGGTTTGAAAGTAAAACCGCAGAGAAAAAAGAAAAGGAGAGAAGTGGGAAGGAGAAATTGGGGAGGAAGGAGGGCGAGCTGACGTCAGGTGGGATTACAGCTGAGATCAGACACAGACTGGGATCTTATGATGAACTGATGAGTGACCAAATCCTCCCCTGCCACTCCAAACCTGTGGGAGTGATTAACACAAATGAACATGTGATACCACCTTGATGTGAAGTGTGGTCTTTAATGCAAGAGACTGGGGTTGGTGGGTGGGAGCGATGATGTGAGGGTTTCACAGTTGGTGGTGTGTTTTTCATCTTCGATGGGCATCTGCAGCTATTCTTTGCAGTGCAGTGTTGAAAACAAAAGCCAGGCTCATTCCAGGGATTTACTTTATTTTTCAGACGTATGAAATAACACCTGGCAGTGTTAATAAACATGCTCAATATCATCATTTCTATTGTGCAGAAGTTCTGGTGGTATACAGCAAATAGGAGTTTGCAAAAGGTAAATAAATAGACAGTCGTTTTATTATTTCAAGACAAACTGGAAAATCTATTAAACCTCTAGAGTTTGTGCTGTGCCGGAAAGGTGTTCACAAGAATAGAGCCCACATTTATGATTCCAAGAGGAACTTATTTATTAACTTATTTCAGTCATGTATACTGTTCAAACCTCTGATGCTCGTATTAATGTGGCCAGAGTTTCAAATAATGAAGTAAAAATGCAAATAAACCCTATAACTCCAAAACTTTAAATACTCCAAACACTATGCTTCGGGCACTTTTTCCTGAAGAGATATGTGGCCCTCACAGCACACCAGAAAACATTAGTAAAAACTGGCATTAGTAATACTAATCCATACATTGAAACACTTAAAAGGAAAGATTTTCTGCTGAATAAGTACTTTTAATTATTTATGTACAGTTGGCCAGTCATACATTTTATCTGTAGGTGTTTTTACATTGTTTTATTGCTCAATAAATAGTTCTACAACAGAAAAAGAAAATACCTCCAACACACGACATTGGCAGCTAATGTTAAACATTTTGCAGCTCACTATATAGGAAATACTATTTTACAATTCCTCAGCCAGGAAGCAACACTAAAAGATGAAGACGTCCATACAGAGTGCAGCAAGATGCAGGCAGTGAGCACACAAAAAGAATAAATGCATGTTGTACAAAATCATGAAAAGGTACGATTTACCTTGGTATACTGTGGAGGAAGTTTTTTTTTTTGTGTGTGATTGCCCTATTCACAAAATGTTGTTGTCTCCACTAAACTATGACATCATTGTGGATATTAAAAGCAATAAAAACGCTTGGAAAAAACAGACCTGCTTGTGTGGTAGCCTGCTTACATGCTGATGGTGGTTATATTGATTTCTTTATTTGATTTCTCTCAGCTTTGGTAACTCTGGTGAAATGGACTGCATCACAATGAGAGACTGAAAACGTAGCTGTGTTCCTAGTTTCCCAGTGTCTTAGTTCCCTCGTGAACCTTGCAAATGGTTTCTGAAGTACAAACACAGATGGCCTATTAAAGTAAATTAAGTACATAATGTCAGATAAAAAATATGTAACAGCCTCCAGCCTGAATTTGTTAAAAAAAATCAAAGAGCTGTGTGCAAAGTTATATTCAGTTACATCATCGTTAGCTATAGAACAAAGGAAGCTCCCTGAAGATTGTTTCTAATGTAACTGAAATAAGACTGAAGTCCACTGTATTTTTGTCCATTATATGATAAGTTTAGAGTGTGGTAAGGTGGATAAATATTGAATTTTTGATGCGTTCGCCTGGAAAGACGATTATAAGAAGAGCGTGCCCATATGGAAAAGAAATAGTAAAACCTTATAAAAGACTTGCATAAGATGTGGCCTACTTCATATAGTGAATATAAGGCTTATATGATTTACTCATGAAAGTGGCCACTTTCTCATTACTTTCATATATTGTTTTAGTAAAACATACAAGTTTCATTTATATAATTTTTCAGGGGATCTTATATCTGTTTTCACTCTTGTGTGCTTTTCATACAAGTTTCACACAAGACAGATACAAACTTTATAAGATTTATATATATCTTTTCCATATGGGTGGGGCTGCTTTTGTTTGGTGAGCCTACAACAGAAGACAGTAAAGCTCTTTGTTTGTAATGTAAGAAGTGGGGTTTTTTTCTTATTATAATTGTGGGCTGAGTACTTTTATGCGCTTGACACAATTAACTAACCACAGTGTGGCAACTCTAAATCAGCAATATTAAGATTTCTTCTTAACTGAAAGCACATGTGCTTTTAGCATCAAATCAAGCCAAAATCATGTCTGTTAAGTTTTAAAACAGAAATTGGTTAAATATACCGCTGCTTTAATGTGTAATCAACTGAATATTGTAGCTAATGAAGATGAGGCTTTTTTGGAAATGTTTGATTTCAGGGCATGAGAAGTAACCACAATGTAACAGCCAATAAAAAGAATTTCAAACACATAATGAAACATCACGTTACACATGGAATGTCTTAAGAGAAATCCTCGAGGCAGGTTTGTCTGTCTTGTGACTGATAAATAGCTAGTGACCATCGCTTTTGACTAATAGATTTTATCTCGCTCTGAATTGGAGATTGCTATACATGCATTTATTTCGTCATGCTTGGATTATTGTAATTCGCTGTTTATGTGTCTAAGCAAAGGTTCTCTGGATCGTCTGCAGGTTGTGCAAAACGCTGCAGCTAGACTTTTGACAAAATCGTCCAAGTACTCACATGTGACACCATTGTTATCTCAGTTACACTGGCTCCCTGTTAAATTTAGAGTCAATTTTAAGATCCTGGTCTTGACCTACAGAGCTGTGCACGGACTGGCACCTGCCTACATCTTTGATCTGCTACAGCCCTATGTCCCTAGCAGGTCTTTGAGGTTTTTAAAACTACTTTTGGTTAATTTTTTGCCTGTTTTATTTTCTGTTTTTATGACTTGTAATCTTATGTGCAGCACTTTGTGATTCTGTCTTGAAAGGTGCTATATAAATAAAAATGTATTTATTTATTTATTTAAGGTGGTGAAGGCTGAAATATTGAGAGCTTCAAAATCAAGATGGTTGCCAATGACGATAGCTTAATACATCACTCTACGGATATAACAGATCTTTATAAAAAAAAAACTGATGATGATTCATTCAACATTCTCAGTAATCCTGTAAGGTCAAATTGTTCATGAGTCATGAGCCACTCAGTCCACAGTGTTTTGCAGCACAAAATTTCTTGGTGGAGAATTCAGGGGAGAGTCCAAACATACACCATCCTCTCCAAAATAAACAAGCTAAGAAGCAGCTGGTCTCTTTGGGATGGAACTGGCCTTGGGCTCCACATTTGTAGTTCAACTAGGGGCGTCAATTATATTAAAACATCATAATTTCTCATTTGATAGCATTTGGCACTGGAGTAAAAAGCATTTTTTCTTACACACGGTGAATTTGAATTATAAGGAAGAATAGAATATAAGTATTCAAGTCTAAATTCCTATACATTGTACTTAATTTCAATATTCAGTTGAAATATTGAAAAAAAAAACATACAGCAGGTAGGAAATATGCACTTGCTTAGATGAAATGTAACAGAAATATAAAAGATAGTGTTAAACAGCCAACATGTAAAAAGTAAATAAGATGCTCATTACATTGTCTGTATAAACTGGGCTGGAAAAAGTAGCAGCTGAGGTCCGGGTCGTGAATCTGCACAGCGCTTAAAGTCTTCAACTCGCCTCAACACATTGCTGCCATAGTTATGGGCTGGGAGGAACTGAAGACTGAAAGCGCCACACAGTGCGGCCTCCCACATGGCCTCCCGAGAGCTTATCCGAAGTCCTGAAAGTTCAGTTAGTTGCTTAATCGTCACATACAAACCCTAAAAACTTTACCGTCGTAATAAGTCAGCCATCAAAGACGGTTTAAATGTCTCACGAGCTCAAAAGTGACAACTTCAGCACCTGAACGACAGGCAGAGGCAGCAGATAAAAACAGACAGAGGCAGATAAAAGACTGTTTGCGTGAATGTATGAGAGAGAAAAAGGAAAAGGTCACCACGGCACTGTGTCGCTCCCTGATAGTAACATGCTAATCAAAATCAAAGCCACGCTACCTTTGCAAGATTAAAAAGAACTTCATCCTTTACTCCTCCTGCCCATCACGTTTCTCTTTCCCACCTTTCCTTCATCTTAATGTCTTGTATACTTTTCCAACTTCTACTATATTTCTGACATTTCTTCTTCACTGCCAGTCTAACAAATTTTCATTTCATTCCTTCTTTCTTGAAAAAGTTTCTTCATTTTCCTCCCCTCTTGTAACATCCATCCTCCAGCCTTTACGTCCAGCTTCCTCATTACAGTTATTTCTCCTGTCCTCCCTTCCTCACCTTGGATTTTTTTCTGTTTTCCCCTTTTCCTGTGTCATCTTCCATTTCCTTCTGTAATTTTTTTACCTGCCTTATTTTACTCTTTCATCCTTAATCTAACCTTGCATATTTTTTCCTTTTTCCCGGTCAAGTTTAGCTTTTTCCTCCACCCAATCAACACGTTTGAATACCTCATATTCCCCTCATTTTTTCTTATGATTCATCGAGATGTCACAAGGTATTAAAAAGCAATAATTTTGTTGAGCTCTGGAGGTCACCGCTCATGAAAATGTAACACGGGGCATCTGAATCCTGTCAAAAACCATCCTGCCGTGACAGATTAACACATAAAAAAAACCGCCTTGCGTCACTATACAAAGTACCATCGGAAAACATCAAACGATAGCTGAATTTAAAAATGCATATATCACAGATGACAGGATATGACGGAAAGAAAATTTTGCAAGAATACAAATGGATGAGATACGTTACGTTGATTTTGATGTAATTTGGCTGTTTTTCTGAGCTTGTTTTTTGAGTAAAAAAGGAGAAAAATATGTTTTAAAATTTAAATTACTGTGAGAAACTACTGAGTGGTTGTTAGGACTGTCATCACTCCTCCTGCTCAGCACTTTATTAGAAGGTTCCACTCTTGGAAAGAAATTGGCAAGAACAGCGTGAATCCAAAGACACAACTGGCTTTGTGTCAGCAGTTTGCACTCTTCCTGGTGTTGCTGTGAAGGTGTGAGGAAAGTTTTCTTGGCAGAATTTGTGCCCTTAACACCAGTGATTTGAATACCACAATGTGAATGTCACTGCTGATTATACACAGCATTATTATGCTGGCTTGCTTATCCTTTTCAGGGTCGTGGGGGTCGCTGGAGCCTATCCCAGCTGTCATAGGGCAAGAGGCAGGGTACACCCTGGACAGGTCGCCAGTCTGTCGCAGGGCTAACACACAGGGACAGACAACCATTCGCACTCACATTCACTCCTGCATTCACACCTATGAGCAATTTGGATTAATCAATTAACCTATTCCCACTATGGAAAAATCCAGTTTGGCTAAAATAACAGGCTTCTCTAGTCACCCAGACAGTTCTCACTCCCAAGATGTATGCTGAGATTTTGTCAAAGCCACGGGCATAAAGATATGTATAACATCAGGTGTTGTAAACGCTTGTATCCATCCAAAAAGTGGTTAACAAATCATTTTAAACCCTCGTCCCAACTGACATTTGTTAAACAAAAAAAACCCAAAACATTTCCACCACACCCCCTAGTGTGCTCTTAATCCCTTAATTAATGGGAGGGTCCAAAAGTTACCAAACTAACCACTTTTCCAAAACTTTCCCAAAAGTAAAATTAATTACAGACTGACAAAGCAAACTATGATATTCTTATTGTATTAAAGAAAAATCAAAAATGGATACAAATTATGTTTCATAAAAATTCAACAAAAATGGCCACAACACTGTCCTAGGGTAAGAGACCAGGCGCATACTTACAAGTCACTAGTGGCTGGGCTAATGCAGAGTGATGGACAACCACTTACACCCACATGTACACGTACAGCCAAATTAGACCAGAGCCATACTGATATATCAGTCATATGTGTCAATATTTATACCAGCTGATGAATGAAACTTCAAAAAGTAAAGCGGAGGGAGCAGAAGCACCCTTCACGCATGTTTTGAGTTTTGACACTGCATAGTTTGTCCACTAGAGGGCACTTTGCTCAGATGGGCTGGTTGTTGCAGGGCGTAAAAGACTAATTCATAACTTGCTGTGAGAATTATAAACAAGATTCATTGTCATCAGTTTTGTGAGGATGAGTAAATAACTATACATAACAAATGTTTGGGAAATATGTTTTGTGTGTCTGAAAGCAAATAAATATAAAAAAATACTCGTTATTGTCTAGTATCAGTCTAAAAACTCCCACATTGGTCAGGCTCTAATTTAGAATCCCCATAAACCTAACAAGCATGTCGTAGTACTCTAGGAGAAGGCTGGAGCGCTTGGGGAAACTTCTACAGGAAACTCTACACAGAAAGACACCCCTCCCACCCCCCGACCAGTTCGCAGATCTGAACCAAGTGCTGAGGCAAGAGTACTGATCACCGCATCACTTATGTTTTTCCCTTACTCAGTAAGGCAGGAAGATGAGTCCCAGGTGGACTCTTGCTTTAGATGTCAAATGCCTAGCATCCACCTGACATGACCTCCTCAGGAGAGGTTGTCAGGAGAGAAGTCTGACTGGAATGGTACACCTGTCAATCTACAATTCAGGTGTCCTAAGATGAACTCAGAAAGGACACGAACCTCCCCTGAAGAACAAGAAGGGCAAAAACTTGCTTGCTCTTGATTTCCAGTATGAATATGAATGAATGAATATGAATGCAGTGGATAAATCTGCAGAAATTATGCGATGCAATCATGTCTACATGGGGCAGAAGCTCAAAGGAATCTTTCTAATGACTTGTAGAGGTAAAAAAGAAAAAAGAAAGTCGATTTTACCCAGTATCATTGTTTAGATGAACTTTTGACAACTGTGATAAGGTTTTAAGGTTTACTGACAAAACAGGAGAAACCATAAAAACCATCGTTTTTTTCTCACTGTAATAAAAATAATGTGCTGATCTGATTTGTTTGCAGTCATTAAATTAATCTGCTAATGACTGCTTTAAAGATTTATCTACAGTGAAATTGCTAAAAAAGCACCTTGAAGTTTGATCTGCTGTCATTTAGGAACAGCAGTAACATCAACTAGATTTTCCATCGTCCGTAAATGTCACTGATGTGTATCACAACTGAACAGGGGGGCGAGGTGGGGGTGTTTTATGACTTTGACACTGTTAGAGTAATGTCAGATCTGTCTTTGTCTGCGCTGCGTCTTCATGTGTGTTCTAGCTGAATATGTAAAGAAAGAGACAGCAGAGGGTGAGAGGACGTCTGCTTGCTTTCTCCACAAGTGTAAATCCTATGTTTCTTTAGTCACTGGATTTTTGCATAGAAACCTTTTGATACTCTGACAATTGAATGTTGTCTTTTTTTTCCCAAGCAGCATATTAATGGACAGAGCATCAGTCCTTACTGTTTGCAAGCATACATCACTGTAAATCACTGCATTTCACCTGCTTTGGTACTAACGAAAGTGAAAACGGGTGCACTGGAGAGGCAACAAACAGGCGACTCCCAAAAAGTGATTTTTCTAAAAAACAGCACAACAGAGAGGCCTCCCAGTGGCGTCCGCTCTGTTCACAAATAAAAGCAAAAATGAGGTGTAAGAACATTTTGTCCAATTTAAATACAGCACTGTTTTGTTCTCTAACAGATCATTATGAGCCTTTGGTAGGGACAGTGGCTGATATTCAGATTATTAACAAGAAAATATTTAACTTTTATTGTTGCCTCTGGTTGAGAAGTTTATGGATTTAATTGGAGTCAGAGCTGATACAAATGGCTTCTGGCAACGCTCGGTTAAATCAGCAAATCCACTGAACAATCAGCTGCTATGTAATATTTTTTTTTGTTTAGCTGAAAAAAATATCAAGGAGAGATAAAAAGATAATAGATTATTTTGCCTTGAAGATGGAGCGAGTGATGTTTTGCTCATATAAAGCCACAATTCTAAAGCCTGCATATGGCAGTTCAAAGATGAGTTTCCTTGAATGTCAGTGGAAGATGCAAACAAAGATGACGCTGCCTTGACGGTCGGCATGTAGAACGCAAAACTGAGAAAATGCATGTCCTTGAGAACTGTGCAACAAAAAAACAAAAACAAAATGACAATTGAGTGCACTCCTAGAAAAGTTGCAAAGAAGCATTAACAGTGCAGTAAACCTCAAACAACCAGCAGTGAGCAACTGCAATATGAAGTTGAACCAGTCTTAATAACTACACCCAGTCAGCCATCAAGACAGGCTGAACTCTCTCTATTTTAAGCATTCTTTAAGCTATCTCAATACAAAACATCCACCCTCCATCTGTCATTCATATTTTAGGAAAACCTATAAATTTACCAATAACCTCAGAATAAAAGCGGTATGATCTTTGGAGAAGGTCAGAAGGATGTAGTGTCCTTTACATGCCTTTTATTATGTTTGCACTGTGTTATCATTGATTTTTAAAGTTGTCCCTGTCAAACAAAGCACCTCTCTGTTCTTGTTCTCATGCTGCGTAGTGCTCATGCATTGAAAATGTCTGCAAATCCTCAGATTGTGGTAGTATATGTGCATTGTTAAGTGAATGCAAGTCAGCTGGTTGGAGTTTGAGGGTGCAGCTGTCTCTGGAACCGGCTGGCCATTAGTGATAATGTTTTCCCCTACTACTCACCAACGTTGCTTCTGGAATGACCTAAGAGAAGCTCCTCAGGGACATTGTGAGTGGAGTTAATTACACCATCAAGTATTATATCAGATTAAACTTGCAAACCATGTGACAGACTAGAAGAAGACTCAATCTCACTGTTTAAAAAGGTTCTTACTCAATTTATTACCCTCTAAATGTTAAATGTATACATCTCTTTTATTCTGTGTAAATGACATTAAGCCAGTGCTGTGAGAAAGTTTTTGCCCCTTTCTTGGTTTTGAAAACACCTAAATTTTATGGTTCCAGCTTTTAAATGTAATGTAATGTAAATGAACTCTGCCTTTCAGTAATTTTGATAAATCTAGAAATTTGCGCTGTTGGTTGAACCAAGCAAACATTGAAAAGGTGTCATTTTGAGCTTAGAGTAGACTCAGTTAAACCATTTGTGCCATCAATCAGAGCTGTGAAATCACAATTTAGTTTAGATATAGCTTCCAGGTGTGAAAAGAGTCTCTGTAAAAGGGTCAAATGTTTAACTTTTCATTTTGTCACAGAAAAACTGCTTTCGGTTTGGTTTAATTATAGGTAGGAAGGAAGGGCCACACAACATCCATTTGGGTAGTTACCCGCGTTTATGTCTGCATAAATTAGGTACCATAAACTGTATGCTTATATCTCCAACACTAACTAATCCAAACAAGATGTAGACAACCTTAAATGAATTATGATGGATCTACAGTTATAAAAGAGATGCTGCCTTTTCTACTGTAAGCATGTTTTAGAATAAAACTGAAGAGATGTTGAGAGAGAGTGATGTTTGCAAAAAAGTCATTAAGACAAATAAAGAGCACTAACCCACCTGTTTGTTCATGAATATGTAGATAAAGGGATTGATGACAGTGGACAATTTGGCCAGCAGTGACGGCATGATGGTCGCCTCTGGTGTCAAAAGATCATGCGGGCCGAAGGTTGCAAGCAGAGCTGCCACACCATAGGGCAGCCAGCAGACCAGGTAGCATACCACCATTGTGACAACCATCACCAGCACCCGCTGTTCTCTGCGACGGGTCACCACTGAACTCACGCTGCGGACCTGACAAAGAGGAAAAGACACTTTACTGATCTACTGTCATGATACCAAAAAAAAAAAATACAGACAAAAAAACAGTGGTGCTGCAATTTCAGCAGCTTGTAGACTTTTCTCCCCCAACAGTGGCATTAATCTCTGCTTTATTATTCCCTATGTCTGTGCCTCCCTGACCAGTTATAAAGCTGCCATACCTCCCCTCCAAAAGCACAACTCAGAGCTGACTTGTGTAAAAACACACCTTAAACCAGAATGCAAACATTAGTTTTCAAAAACCAAAACACCTGATGCACAATAACCTAAGACCATAAATGCAGGCAGCAGCACAATGAACATCAAATAATTCAATCAATTGGCGGGACCCACAGAGGCCTAGAGCAGTAAAAGCAATATTCTTTTAGCAACAACAGAGACTAATCTGTATGGTTTAATACGCTGGAAATCATAAATAAATAATTTCTATCATACATAAAAGAAGATGAGATTTTACTCAGGTAAGGAAAGAAAAAGGAGAAAACATCATAAAAAGTTACTTTTGTCTTTTTTCCCCATTTAATTTTCATCAAACTGAATTTTCAAGGTGGGTTTACAAACTCGCAAGAAAAGAAAGAAGACGTCCTCAGACTGAGAGTGCTTGGAGATCAGTAAGAATTGTATTTAATCTAATGAATAATTAAGTGTTCATATTCTTCTCAGTAGCTAGATTTATACTTATTTTGTTGATGAAACCTTTAAAAAAAAAAAACCACAGGTATGGCTTTCTTGTGTTAGTGAGTTTATGACGTTATCAGTTAATGCCGGTGAACGCTTTAGTCACTGGGATTAAATCAGAACTGAAGCATTGTCTGTGCTGTTAAATGTTAAATGGACAAACATTAAATACTGGTCTCTTGTGGCATGTAATTAATTTAAACATGGACGTCATCCAAGATGTCAACTATTTCCAGGTTTAAACCTGCACTTGGCACGCACTGGTTTGTATTACAGACAACAAACATGCACTTGTGTTTAGGCACTTGTGCTTGTTTCCATTATGTGTCAACTGTTGAAATTTCAAGTAAAAAAATGAACATTTGGAGAACAAAATCACGTCTTCCACATTACTCTCAGCAAACTGTAGCCTCTCAATCCATGTGACAGCTGCTGTGTCAGCTGGACGTGGAGGATGTTTGAAGATTATTTCAAGCCTTTACCCCCTGAAGCACATTTTTAAGGCAGAGTGTGCTAGAAAAACTAAGATATGTTTGGACATCTGACAGCATCAGGTCAGACATAGCGCACAAAGTGTCACACGATCAAGGACATGTTCCATCACATTGCTGGGTTGACGGTTGGAGTTTGCATACAAGCAGAATGTGTGAGCATCTCTAGCTTTTCTTTGGAAATGATGAATCTGAACTAAGTTATAGATGTTAAGTAGAATGATAAGTAAAACATGGGCGTCAAAGGCTCCTGTACACAGCAGTGGACAGAAGCTCAAGACTTTCCCTGATGAGTTTCTGCAGGAATCAAAATCTCATCAGTACTAAGCTGAACCAACATTTGCCATATTTCATGCCTGAGAGATTTAAGGGCATGTCCTACAGACCTCATCTGGTTGAAAGAAGAGTACATCTGGATCTTCTCTGTAAATAAATATTGTCTAATGTTATGAATATAAATGATTTTTAGTTAGTTAGTTTGAACTAGTCTCAAAGTAAAACGTGTTTGTACTGTGGCACAAAGGGCAAAATTGCAATTCAGCCCTTCTGGTCATTTGTCCCAGACAAAAGCAATTCAACAAGCAGTCTATGCATCCGTAATTCCTGAATGGAAGGAAAGTCCAGACCTTACTGTCCAATATACTGAAGGAGCTGAAGGATGAATGAGATTAAATATGTACAGTTGTATGCAGAGCAGAAGGTTCAGTGTGCATCCTGAATCTTAAGTCTGCAACTCTTCACAAGGAGGAGATGAAAAGTTCTTGCCAGCCCATAAAACTGCAACTCTAGGCAGCACAATGTTCTCATCATTTCCTAATCAAATAGATCAGTTTTTATGGACATCAACTTCATTTTTATAAAATCACCTAAGAGATGACAGCACGGGGATAGAAAAAAGTATTATTAAGCAAGCTTTGCGTAAACCAGAGGGACAGATGCAGAAAGGAGTGGAGTAGTAGGAGTGTGAATGGGTGAATGACTGAATGTAGTGTGAAGCGCTTTGGGGTCCTTAGGGACTAGAAAAGCGCTATACAAATGCAGGCCATTTACCATTTACCATAGTCAGATTACCAGATAAATAAAACTGTCTAGAGGCAAAATGTACAGCTCTGTGAAAAAGCATTCTTCTTAGTTTTTATATTTCAGATAATCAAACAAAATTTAATATTAGACAAAGATAACCTGGGTAAATCCAAAATAAAGTTTTAAAATGATGATTTCATTTATTAAGGGGGAAAAAAGCCATCCAAACCTACCTGGTGCTGTGTGGAAAAGTAATTGCCCCTTAACCCTAATGACTGGCTCTGCTACCCTTGGCAACAAGAACTGCAATCAAGGAATTTGGATTAACTGACAATGGGTTTTTTGACTAATGTACCCCAAAACTTTCATTTTGTTTTTTTGTCCTGCTGCCGAACCCAAGCACCATCGAGCCTCAGGACATAAACCAGACATTATCCAGCCCCAGACTATCACACTACCACCACCATGTTTGGTATGATTTTCTTTTTATGAAATGCTGTTAGTTAGATTTTTTTGGAAGGCTTAATTTCTGTAACAGATTAGACTTTTTCTCATCAGTCCACAGGATATTTTCTGTGAGTCTTTCTGTTCGTCTTGGTTAACGGTGGCTTTCACCTTGGATCTCTTTCTTATTGTTGAATCATGAACTCTGACCTTAACCAAGGCAGCTAATGCCTGCAGTTCTGTAGATGTTATTCTGTTGCTCATTTAACTGCATTTTGCATTTACTCGGGTCACCATTGTCTAACATCAAACTTTGTTTGATGATGTGAAACATTTAAAAGTGAGAAATACTCAGTGCTATTGAATATTCTGACCCCACATTTAGTCCTATTTTGGTAATATAAATTATTACAAAAATTCCAACTTAAAGGGGTCAACTTCAAGGGGAGGTATTAGATTTAAATTATTTGCTCTAATTGCATTGGTGGATGCTTAAATTAAACATAGATTAAAGATGGTTTAAACAGGTTTAAGCAGAGATGGATAAACTCGCAAAAAATAAGATCAGCCAAAAGCTTAGGCTTTGTGTTCTGACCTAAATGCTTTAATTTAATAGTTTAATTCTTAAAACATTAACTCAATTTTTTGCTAAAGAATTGGAGACAAATAAATGAATTGAATTGAAATAGTGTGCAGACTTGTTCCCCCTTTTAGAAAGACAAAAATATATTAAATGGTGCAGCCACCATTTAAAGTGTATGACTATTAAATTTTATCAACATTAAAAAATTATTTCGCATCACATCAAACTTTGGCAACTGTTTAATACATCTCATAAGCTGAGGGTTACATTAAGAAAGCTCCTTTTAAAGTCCTAATGGTAGTTATACAGAATCTCCTCGAAAAGACAACCCACGGTGAAATTTCCTGTCTGTTTCACCAGTTCCAAAGTATTAAATTTAACCATATTAGTAAGACTGTTACACATAAAGCAAGCCAATGGTTTGAACTTCCTTTCATTTTCAGTCTAAGAGTGGTGAGGTTACTCGAGGCTGTCACTCTGTTTAAAGTCATCAAGGTTGCAAAGAAGGTCTAAAAGGTCAGGGACAAGGGCACAGAGTTCCACAGGAGGCAACAGTAATGTTGCTTTTTCCACTCACTGGGGAGAAAACTGTCGCATCCCATGTCAATTACAGTTTTGCAGACTGAGTCTGAGTTGCTCACCTTAACAGTGAATGACTTGCAAAACAGCTCTACCTGCTCTATCTGCAAAGCTTCTGCTGAGGTGTTTTTCAATGCTGCTACCAAACCGCTCCTATAACCTGCTATTACTGGAGGGATCTTCTCTTTTGGTCATTTGTTTACATTCAGTGCCAGTACGTACACTCTACTCTTTCATCGCTATGTTTGTCATTTTGGCTTATTTTAAAGCCTCCTTTCTACTTTCTTTTTCAGTCGTGACTGGTAATCATGGGTACCTACTACTCTTTTTCTTGTCTCTTCATTCTGAATAAGAGAAAAAACTGGAATCCAATAGCTTTATTTGCACTCAATAGCCAATTCTTGCCTTCTGCTGGAGGCCTCTCTATCGGTTGTGTTAAATGAAGAGAAACAAACATATCTTTCATTTCGTTTTCTCCTTTCTTTCTCAGCTACTCCCATCTCTCTCACTGACACAGCCACATAGACATCTCCAGCTAGTCTGTGGAGATGCATTTCATCGCCTTCCTCTCGTCAGTCATGTGTCACATTGTGCTTTTTGTTTTTGTTTGATTTGAGGTGCAATATAACTTTATTCTCATAGAATGTCAATCAAAATTTGATCCAAGATGATCGTCATGGGGGTTTTTTTCAAGCTAAAATAATTGTGCTTGCCTTTGCATGTTTGCAGACTGAGATTCGGAGTCATTTTTAGTAGTAGCACCTGTAGTATCAGTTTATAAACCTGTGCATCAGCAATCAACCAAAAGTAACCTAATAATAGAATATAATCTATATAGGCAGAAAACAACAAGTACATTTAAAACAATATATTGATATATATCATTATGATAATTAATGCATAAAGATTTGATGACAAGTCTTTGTGGTACTTCACACACAAAAGCTCCGTCAGCTGAAAATTATACACCAGGTTCTTGCAGTACACGTATTCTTAAAGAAGCTTTAAGGCTAAGAAACAGAAACATTTTAATAAATATGTTTGAAATCTCTGACGGGCCCCATCAATAAAACAGATACTTTGCTGACTTTGTTTTTCTGCCAGTGAATGGGAGTAGTGCATTTCAGTAGATTCTCTTTTTTTTTTTCAAGGTTTAACATATCAGCTGTCAGTGTTGTGTGCTGCAATAGAAAAGAGCGAAGTGTTTACAGAACCAGGATGCTGTGTTTGTTAAACCAAGAGCGGTTTAGTTATGAGATTGTTTTAGAATGGGGAACACTTTCTGATTAATTTCACTTAATTTAGCTACTTGGGGATTAAACTATTTTTATTACATATTATCAGGCACATTAAGACTATGAAGGGAGAATGATGGTTTTTGTTCTTTAATTAGTGGCAAATTAACTGCTAACAAAGTGGCATCTTTAGCCACTTTGTTAGCAGTTTGTCTTTAAAAAAAACACATTTATTCATATAATTATGTAGCTTAATCTGTGAAAAATGCCACAGATAATACAGTTTGACTGGCATTAAACGGTATTTCTGCACCAACAAGGTGATTCCCAAAGAACTATTGGTTATTGTCCACTTGACATCTCTCAACATGGTGTGGAGAGAGTTTAAAGAAGTCTGAAGAAATTGAGTGGAAGCTCTGTCATGGTTAGGGGCTGCATTTCAGCCAGTGGTACTGGCGATACTGGAAAATTGAAAGAATTATGAACATAGATAAGGCCTGCCATGCAATACCAACTGGCAACAGAATTTGCCTCCCCAGATTTCAACATTATTAAAGTAGTGTTGGATCATCTTGACAGATAAGAGAATAAAAAGCAGGCAATATCCAAAAAAAGAGCTTTGAATGCATCACACCAGTTGCACCTTGCTGCTGTCTGTGAAGGTTGTATGACGTCACATCAGTCACACAGGTTAGAAACGCGCTGCTGTCACACCCGTCACACTGCCCGTCACACCTGTCACACCGTGCTGCCTGCGCTGTTTAACCGGCAGCTCGGTTTAACGCGTATTACAGTTTCACGGGTAGTGTGTTTTCATAGGCAGCGCGGTTTAACGGGCAGCGCGGTTTAACGGGCAGCGTGGTTTCACGGGCAGCATGGTTTCACGGGTAGTGTGTTTTCATAGGCAGCGCGGTTTCACGGGTACCACACTGTCATGGGTAGCGCGGTTTGTCACACCTGTCAAACTGCGCTGTCTATGAAGGGGTATGTTGTTCGTGTGAACTGACCATGTGAGATCCTCCGCCAGATGTACAGCTAGGAAATGGAAGCTGTTCAATCTTTCCACAGCAGCGCTGTTGATGGTGATCGGGTATGTGCTTTACTACACCTCTAGAAGGTCATGGGTGTCTGTGGCTCATGGGGTTGAGAAGCGCATCTGTAACTGGAAGGTCGCCGGTTTGATCCCCGGGCTCTCTGTCCTGGTCGTTGTGTCCTTGGGCAAGACACTTTACCCTACCGCCTACTGGTGCTGGCCAGAGGGGCCGATGGCGAGATATGGCAGCCTCGCTTCTGTCAGTCTGCCCCAGGGCAGCTGTGGCTACAACTGTAGCTGCCTCCACCAGTGAGTGAATGAATAGTGGCACTGTAAAGTACTTTGGGTGCCTTGAAAAGCGCTATATATAATTATTATCATTAGAAGTCCACTATCATCTCTTCTGTTTTTGTGACATTGAGGGTGAGATGGTTCTCTTAGCAATAAAGTTTAAAGGCACTGAGATCCTCCTTCACAATAAAATAAGAGATACTAGTGGCCGTGCAGTCGTAGGTGTAGAGTGAGGACAGGAGAGAGCTCAGTATACACCCCTCACGTAACAACGCGCTGCCATCTGCAAAGGCTGCGTAACATCACACCAGTGACATCGGTTACACAGGTCACACCTCGCTGCGGTCATACCCGTCACATAATGCTAATGCTAATCCTAAATTGTTTTAAATTACGGGCTCCGAGGTTTCAATAAAACTGTAAAGGATTACAAATGTGGAGTAAAGCAAGCAAAACTCACATTGCTAGCAAAGATGCAGAAGCCTGAAGGAACTCTTCTCCCTCTTCAGTTTCAGTTTCTTCTGTTTGGTATGTGGCTTGAACAAACACACTCAAGAGATTCAATCGCAAAACTAAGGGGATGGCTTTATTTGTTTGTCCTGCAAGTGTGAAAAATACATGCTGTGTAAGCAAGGGATTATCTTAACCCCAGGTAACCTTACGCCTACGCCGCTGTGAGACGACAAACATCAGCACACATACAAGGCAGCAAAGCAAAGCTAAACGCATTCCCCAGCTGATGCCAATCTTCCTCACCGTGAGCATTTTCTCTTGTCTGTCTCCACGGGAAGCTGCATTTTGCTGCGGTTAATTAGAAAACTTGCCAGCGATCCTCACGCAACATTCGATTATAAAATCACCGCATCACAACAAAGCTGAGAAAATGATTAGGATCCTTATCAGCTCATTAACCAGAGGGACTATCAGTTCAACTCTTGTTTTAAGATTCTGGCAACAAGTTTGTTTTAATAAATCACTTATCAACTTGGTAATTAGAATGATAGTTTAATGACTTCAAGTTGATCGCCACCAGCCGTGAATGAAAGATTTCTAAGTCGCAGAACTAATACATGAAACAAAGAGCTATCTTCCTGCCTTAAGGGCTTACTCTGTAGAAACATGGCTTAATTTAGTGGACAGAAAGAAACAATCTTTCTCAAACTTTCCTCAGTATCTTTCTGTGAAAACAAACTGCATATTGTTCTTTTATTGACCAGCAAAACCAGCAGATCTGATGTGGTTAAGCGAAATGAAAATGTCACTGACTGTTCAGTATAAAAGAAAATTCCCACTGATTGCATCCATTTAGCTTTTTATTACAGAGTGACAGGAAGGATTTATTAGCACACTTTCTCTACCACTGCAGTGATTGTTTGGCTGTATAATATAGCTGACATATTTATCAAGTTACCTAACAATTCTCAACCTACATGTGTTTCCAGTGAATAAAAGTCCAGTATTTACACTCCTCGTTTGCTCTGCACCAAGTCCTGAGACACCAACTTCTGGGTCATTTTAAGCGTTCTCCCTTAAAGCCAACATTTTTCTGATTGGATGCCGGTGGCCTAGCAGGTGACTTTGACTGAGATGATTGAATAAAGGATATCTGCTCTCAACGACAACATATAGAGCCAAGAATAAAAACTCCCTGAATGCTAGTGTCTGGATCACTCGTACATGTACACATGTACATATACTGACTTAATTATATAAAACTTTGGCTACTTATGCTTAATCTGAACCATGTTAGGAGTGCACATTTGTAGACCAATTCTGCTTTACAATAATGATCTGAGATCATGAATGAAGATGATCTGTTGTAATCTTACAAGAAACCAAACTCTACAGATGAGCCTTTAATGGCAGATGCAAATAGGAAAAATATGGAGTGCAAAAATGTAAAGAAAGTGGAAATCAAAGCACAAGGAAGCATCCCTGAAGAAATTAACAAGGTACACCCAAAGAAACATTACCAGACGACTTGACAAGGACAGAGAGGAAACACGGGTCTTTATACACACAGAGACTAACTGGTAATGAGAAACAGGAAGGAGAGGGTCACAGATGAATATAATTAACAAACAGGTAAACACACTTCATAGTAAAACAGGAAGTAAACAAGGGAAACATGGTCACAAACAAGAAGTATGAGACAAGGAAACAAAAAGGACCAATGCATAAACACAGAGTGAGTCAGGCACAGATATAACAGGAATGCTGGGAAACCTACTTTGACCATATAATAATAATAAAAATAGATTAAAATGAAAAGACAAGAAAACAAAACCTCAACAGAATATATGTCAAATAGACACAATAATAAAATATTTTGCAATGTAAAATTCTGTCCAGAGACCAGTTGGCAACCTTCTGGCAACCACTGATCACAGGGGAAACGTGTATTTGGGGCTAGGTGAAGTTGGTTGTTGAGGTGTGTAGTGCTACACCACAAGCATCCTTGTAATTGCTTTGGCAGTGGATAAAGATGAAACCATGAAGTGCAACAGATACCAGAACTGGAGACAAACCAACATGTTTCGAAAAGCCCAACTTTTACTTTGAAGGGTAAAGTTTCCAGTTAGCATCACACTTTCCTCAAGTGTTTTCAGTGCAGCAGCCTTTTTCCAGCTGATTTTACCTGGAAATAGTCAGCAGACATTCACCAACTTGCTGCTGAATCTACATTTTATATCTCTAGACCTGTGTGACTGAAGACTAAAGCTACGTCCACATGTACCCGGGTATTTTTGAAAACGCAGATTTTTCTCTGCGTTTGCATCTTTCGTCCACACGTAAACGACGTTTTCGGTCACTGAAAATGGAGATTTCTAAAAACGCCTGCCAGGGTGGAGACTTTCAAAAACTCAGTTTTTGCATTTACGTGTGGACGAGAAAAATGGAGAAAACGCAGCGTCAAAGGTGTGCGCCACGTTATTGTTTCAGTGAAATGAATTTCTACAATACTGTTACTGTTAATTGTACTCTCTGCAGTGTTTAAATGCTTACATATACACACACAGTTACTGTCCCTCCACACATATGACTCGGTTCTGCTTCTATGCCCCATCTTTGTTTACTTTTTCCCACCGAGGCTTCTAGACTTCTGATTGGCCAACATTTCTGCACGGTTAGGAATATATCTCCACCTGTTGCTTTGGCATGTTCCTAGCAGCGTTTTTCTTCATTTCTGCGTTTACGTGTGGACGGGATTCTTTTTTAAACGAAAATGAAAAATCTCAGTTTTCAAGAATACCCGTGTACGTGTGGACGTAGCCTAAGAACCATAGATGTAGAAAGTAAGCACCAGCACAACAACACAGAGAACATTAACTGAGACTCAGAAATCATCAGAAACAAGAATGAAGACAGAAGAAACCATCTGTCTATGACTATATCTTTTTTTTGTTTGTTTGCTTGTTTGTTTAACACACTTGTTTAATATGAATAAAACCAGACACAGTTTTCTAAAAAATCTTAATCATTACCAAAAAAAACTGCTTATGTAAGATGATCCAGGTTTGACTTGGTGTCGACCACTGGAAACTGTGAAGGGCATTAAAAAAACAGAGTGTATACAGTAACTGCCAAAACAACATTAAAAAAATATCGCAGCTGTCAATCTCAATAGTCATCTTCCTGCTCAGCTATACTCTCTGCTTGTTTTGTTTTTTTTTGGGGGGGGGGGTCCTGGTTCTCTACACCTACATCCATCAATGTACCTGCCATCACTGACAGGATGCAGTATGCTAAGAGACTTCTCACTACATCTGGCCCGTCTTCCTCTGCTTAATTAATTCAGATGGCGTCACTGATAAAGTATCCGAGTCTGCAGCATCACTTTCTTTATCTGTACCAACTGCTCCACTCCTTGTCTCCATATCTTAAGGAATTTAATCACAGTTTACGATAGAATGTGAATTTAAATGATGCTTTGAAATCTGATATGGTTAATGTAATAAGGTTTAATCCTCTTTGGACAACAAACATGCACATTTGCAACATATTTTTGGGACAATCCATCTGATGGGTTGAAATATCTCAGTATGGATAAAAGGAAGCCAACTGATGGTGACCTCCAGAGATTACCAGCCTCCACGTTAGCGATGCAGAAGAAGACTGACTTTGAAAAGTTACAATGTGACGTGTTTGCATTTAGTATGGGGTCATGCTTTTAATGTTAATACAATCAAAACATTTGCATTATTGAGACTTCAGTGAAGGTGTGTAACTATTTTCTTCTTCGCTAACTCACAGGTAACACTGCAATACAGAGAATATTTGAACTAGTGATTATTGCATACAGTTACACTTAAATTGAGTCTCTGCTCCAAACAACTAGTAAAAAAAAGTTCCTTATGCTTGCAGGCATGGAAAAGACCCAGAGAAGCACGGTACATGAACCAGCAAATGGTGTGGCAAATTAAATTCTTGTGCAAACAACATCAACACAGACAACACCCACAGGGCTAATAGAAACGAGCAGTTCCCACAGTTAGTGTGAAGACATATGATGCACAGCTGAAGACTGAGGCAACCCTAATTCTTAGACTCACTGTGCATGTAGCTGTCACAGATTAACATGAAGGACATACATCACAGCGAAGGCAATGACAAACAGGCATCCATGCAGAAAGAGAACAAGGAGAATTAAGGGAGCCATTGTTTGTGTATTAACAGACAAGCAGAATATTTACAGCAGTGATTTGGAAATAGTTTTATCAATTAATTTATATTATTTTTTCAAATGAATTTATTTCAACTATTTGACGGGTTAGGCTCAATCACTCAACATGATCTTCACTTAGTTTTATATTTGTGAAAGACATTTTCAGATGATTATTGTAAATATTTCCCATTTTTCCTTCAATCATCACAGATTATGACCCTAAACCCAACACTAATGCTATACAGAAGACACAAAAATGCCCATTCTGACATGCTTCAAAAGCTATATGTTTGGTACTTTTTGATGTTCTCTAAAGTTAGTGTTGGGGTTACCACTGACAGCTTAAACACATTTTGCCTTTTTAAGTTTGTTGCAAACTGATTTTGCATTACTCTGTTAAATCCTTCACCAATTTCTGGTTGAAGTGTAGAAGATTTTAGCCTAAACACTGAACCTCAGAGATGGTTTTATTAATTTCATCAGCACATATAAACTACTAGGTACAAATCTTTATAGGTTATGAGATCCTAATAACTAATTTTGAGATCTGTGTTTATATCACAAACTAACACAAAGAAAACTATCTGTCCTTTTAGCAGTACAGCTGAATCAATGTGTCCTCTGGTGCCTGCAGTAAATAATGCAGAGGGTAGTCAGGATTATCCATGATGGATTACAGTTTGTTCAGTGACCTTTCTTCCACAGCTGTAAAAATGTCCAATTTTCAGCCAGTCACAGAAACAGCCTTCCAAATACGCTTATTCAGCCTGGTGGTGTTAATCGCTCTGATGTCTGTGTAGGTTCTCAGTCATCCAGGAAAAAAGAAGGCAACTGGACTTCTTTAAGTTTGTGAATACATTTCACTTGGCATCCAAGAGGCTTCTCCAGAGTCCCAGGTATTAGACACCTGGAACTACTCACCAACTTAAAGAAGTCCGGTCGCTTTCTTTTTTCAGATTTCAAGCTGCTAGCTAAAATGCTGCTCTCCCTGCAGACCACAGCTAAGTGCACTACTTCATTTTGCTGCACACATTGAAGGATCAGCTTCCTTAGAAAACAGAGCTCTTGCTCTTGTTCTTGCACTTTTATGCTACAGCCTACTGTTGAAATGGACAGCCAGGTACACGTACCCCTCCACCACATAAACATCCCATCCTAGGACAGACACAGACTGTAGCTGTTAGTATTATTTTGTATGATGGATTATGCAGAAAAAGTAGAATTGGGCTATATCACCTATTCAGGTTGTAAATTGTGTTTTTAAAAAGTAACTAAGTAACTAAGTAATTAATTACTTTTGAAAATAAGTAATCAGTAAAGTAACAGGATTACGTTTTGGGGGAAGTAATTAGTAATTAGTTACTGATTACTTTTTTCAAGTAACTTGACCAACACTGGTCACCATATTACATGCAATGAAATAAAAGTAAAAGAAACATTGGCAAATCAGCGTTCCTTCTCTTGATGTACATTTTTCATAACATTCACATGTTTATTGTTTGTTTTTTATTTGGGCTTTTCCATAAAGAGTTTTCGGCGCTACAGTTAGCCGGCGCTGAGCGTGAAAGCCTGTAATCCTCGAGGTTTAATGAAGTGCCTCAGCAGTTTGTAATGGAGACAGTTGCCTACAATCTTGTCATTAACACCATGCTGCAGACTGGAGCTCTGTGCTGCTCTTTATTTTTCTTACCAAACTACCATTTTCAGCTTTCTAATGTGAAAATCAGTCAAAGTCAGGCTTTAAAATATTGAATGTTACTGTTACTAGTTATTGATATTCACTGACCAATCACAATATTTACCTGATTGTTGTTGTTTTTTTATTACATGAAGATCTTGAATGACCATTTGTCATCTGTTTCTGTGCTAAGTATAGTACGATTGTATGTGGCAGGTAATGGAGTATTTTGCTTTACAGTCCACTGATTCGTGCTCTTACGTTTTAAAGTTATATGGATTTTACATATGAGTAATAATGTCACACTGATGATGTAGCTAATGCTACTAGCTGGTAAAAACACTGTGCAAGGCAGACTTAATCTCATTATTGTTGGAATGATTGAGGCATTTTCTATCTTTGCATATATATCTTGCCCTTATGTCTGATTAAAATGATGTATTTTCATAAATACAGCAGTATGTGGTAAGCAAGATAATGCAGAAGTTATATTTAACTGCACCAAGATGGCGCCGCGTATGGATGCCCTGGTGCTTCAGTGCGTTACTTTTGTTTTTATGTTTGCACTGAAGCACCGCAGCAATTTCCTAATGTTGTAAACCTGCTCAACATTTGGCAATAAACTGAAACTGATTCTGATTCTAAGTTTAAATTAGCAGAAATTCCATTATTTTAAATAATGGAAATCCCTATGGCCCAGAAGCTTACTTTTCTCCACTCTTAGATCCTTATGGTGTCAAAAAGCCAAGAGCTATTTAATATGGGCATAAGGCAGAATGCTAAAAAAGAATGAAGCTGGAAATAAGCAACAAAATCCTAGTTTAATCCATAGAGCAAAGCACTTTAAACCAGGAGAGGAGGGAAATAGAAAGATTACACCTGAAGGGAATAATAATACTCTAAATCCTAAAGTGTGAAATTTATCTTCAGCTTTTTCCTCCAAGTTATAGTCCTGTGGTTTGTGTTTGTATTATGTGAAGTTAAACTCATTTTGAAAATAAATAAATAAACTACATCAAAATAAATTATTAGAAAATGTTTAAACAACAAACCAGAAGCACTCTGAGAGCATAAACCTCCTCCAAAGTTCACTCTCTAGGTAGTATTTAATTTTAAGGAAAAATTATTAGAATTTGACCTCCTTCAAGGTCATAAATACAGAAGTCAAATGTGAGATGATATCTTAAATATCTATGCTGTATTTTCTATATGTTGACAATACACAACACACAAAATGCTTGAACTAGAGGGACTCCAAACCTCTGATTGGTAGTGTAAATAAAACCATTAATATTTAAAACAGAACTGAGCACACAACCTAGTTTCAGACATAACCGGAGCCGTTACAACAGTTCACCGGCTCAGCAGCAATATGAAGACACAATTTATGACTGTCATCCAGAATTCAGGTCATGATTTCCCATTTTTCTCTGTCTGCTCTTTCTTGCTTCGAGGTATCAGTTATGCTCTGGCACATATGATGTGGCTTCAGAGGCTTTTAAAAGAAAACTCACAGCTGCAGTTTGACCCGAGCCTCCCCGACCGGCAGCGAAGGCGTAAAGTTAAAGACAAGCGAAGAAAACGATGTTGGCAGCTTTAATGGACGGTTGTTGAAAAGTCAAACCTGATCGGTGGTTCAAATTTCTCAGCTTTCAAGCTCAAGTCTTTGAAATGTTTGTACTCATGTTACCCGCTCTCTTGTCGGCTTTGCAGCCCCGGGCTATATAGTAAAGAGAGGCTTATGATACACTCGTGATTCGATTGAGGTCGTAGATAAGGGGCCGCTCTTGTGCTCTACATATAAATCACATAATGTATAGATGACCTTGTGGTGTCTCATCTCAAATCTGGGTCATTTCCACACAACTGTCTTGACAGTCACATCTCATGACAGAATTAGTGTTCTGTTTTTCCCGAAAGGCTCATTTTCTCACTTTGGAACAAACGCTCTCATAACATTTATATTGCAGATTCGCACCTGTCTGATGGCGTGCAGCAGCTTGCCGTAGGAGTAGAGGATGACGCCGAACGGCAGAACGAGGCAGAAGGTGAACAGGCAGATGATGTAGGAGATATTGTTTGGCGTACGTGTCCTCCAGTCAACCGAGCAGGTGGTGCCGGGACCCTCGGGACCATATCTGCTCCAGCCCAGCAGCGGAGGCACGGTCCAGGCCACGGAGTAAAGCCAGGAGAAGCAGATCCCTGCCAGGGTTGGGCGGAAGTCTCTACCGTCTGCAATAGTCTGCGCCATCATGGTGCAGTAGCGCTCGTAGGACAAAACAGCCAATGAGATGAGGGAAACAATACCTGAGGAGGGAGAAGTTCAGAACAAGTGGTCAGACCCAGATATCAAGCAAATATTTGGGCTTTTGGGAGTCAGTGAGCAGAGGAGAATGAAAAAGCTTTCCTCAGAACTGGAGCAACTGCGTTCTGTTTCCCTCAGAGTTATTGATTGATACATTTAGATACGAAGTCATGTCAATTTTCCGCTCGCTTTGATCATCTTAATAGCGTTTAACTTTGCATTGCTGGGGCACAAACAGAGGAGAATGAACTTCATTAGCTGGCATTTGCTTTGAAAGCTTTACAGTAACTGTGATGGCAAAGGCCTGCTAGATTAATTTCAATTTGTACATCTTGGAGCGCACTAAGGTTTGAGCTTTTTGTTCATCCACACGTGTTTACTTCAGGCATTATCATATGTCAACCGAATCAGAATGTTTTTGTCTCTTTGCTTATGTACTTCTTTCCACTACAGGGCCTTCAGCCTGCTTCACTCTGGGTGTAGTGGGAGGATCACACATACAACGCATTCACTGTTATTTGACTTTCTACATTCATTCATATTTATGAATTCCCATGCCTCGTAATCCCAGGTTTAACCCTCAAACAAGCCTTTGAAATGGTATGAAAGGTAAAGATAGGTGGCCATGTTTAAATTAAACTGATTGTTTCTGCCTTTGTTTTCCTGTGAGAAAATCTTGTTTCAATGACTGCTTCTTGATAAAGCGGCAACCTATAATCTATCCATTCTGCACAGCCATGTTTTGAGCAGGTGCAATCAGACATACCCCCGTTCAGTGAGTGCTTCTGTATCACTTTTAGCATTTGGCAATCATTTGTAGCTACAAAAACACGGGTTACAAAGAATCCAAATAGCAGTATTCAACACATGCTCACATTTCTTTTGGTTAACTAGAGTTTGCATACTGTTTTTTTCCCTCTTTTTCAGTTCAATGTTTTGATTTTGTGCTACTGGCAGTAAGTAAAAAACTACTGAACACTGACTATTCGAACTGCAGGTAGTCATTTCCATTCAAGCTCAATCAGAAGATTAGTTTCATGATAACCAGAAAACACTAAAAGACTAAAAGGACTTTTGAAGAACTTTTTCTTCACAGAGGAGAATGTCGTAGTTAATTGACAAACAACACTGGAAACACGCATTGCATCACAATTTAACGAAACCTCAAAAGATCTTTAAATGCTTCTTTTTTCTGACCAACACAATAAAATCAAATCATAGTCAATATATTCTTTGGTTAAGAAAAGAAAGCAAATTAGCCTAAACAATTGATAGATTATTTATTGACAGTTTTAATCATTGTCAACCGAGTAGCTCTAATTCATTTGGGAAACTTTCAGTTAACTGAAAATGGAGTTTATTCAACAGCAGAAGTTGTGTCGTGGACTGATACAAACCCTGAGTCGTTGTATCCTCTAGTAGTTTAAAATATCATCACAACCTGTTCACACCAAAAAATGAAAAAAAGAAACACCACTTACAGAAACACTGATTTGCAGACAGCACAGCCATGTGCTGTCTTTCCTCTGTGTTAACTGCAGATTGATGAAAGAAAATTGTTGCTGAAGTGAGTTAAGTCTTAAATCAGAGCTAATCAACACATACAGGCGAAAGTACTGGTGCAGAGGCACTTTACCTCCATTATGCTGAGTCTGCTTGGGAAAGAGACTTTGATTACAGGCAATCAGAGTGCCTTAATGCATAATGAAGCCTTCTGATTGGCTGAAACCATGCCATGTTGGCGTGGACAGCACACCGGGGCTGGGCGCATGATGTGTTGAGAG
>NW_005187438.1:3192759-3195403 GCF_000239375.1 Pundamilia nyererei | reverse complement strand
AGTTTGTGGTACTGTGTACCACGTTCAGGGAAGCAATCTGCTGATACATTGCAAAGAATGGTTAATGTTACACTTTGTCAGTCTGCCCCAGAGCAGCTGTAGCTACAACTGTAGTTTGCCTCCACCAGTGTGTGAATGTGAGAGTGAATGAATAGTGGAATTGTAAGGCGCTTTGAGGGCCCCGAAAAGTGCTATATAAATGCAATCCATTATTATTAATATTATTATTTGTGGATTTTGTGCTCACTCCTCATTTTAAAAGGATTGCCTCCAACAGTGTGCAGCTACTGATTGTGAACACAGCTGCAGCTGCTTCATCCAGCAGCTGATGTGGTGGCATCCACGGACACATCCAGCTGTTACTGTCTGAACCTGTGTGCTTCATTATGTTGCCGACATACAGTAGCTTCAACACAATAAACCATCTCTGCATACATACAGAGTCAGACTCATTAAAAAAAATAATCAGAGCAAGAATCATAACTAATAAATCTTAGTCATGGTTAAAGTCATAGTGACAGCCGTATCATCACAGCAGCAGTCTGTCTCTGTTTAGAGAGAACACTTCCCCCAATCCACTCATCCATTTTCCACCAGAGGAAGTCTCAGAAGACTTTTCCCACTCTGTCCCCACCATTTCCAATCTAGCCTAGAGACAAATCCTCCATGGCATGTTCTGCATCTGCCCTGGGGTTTCATCCCAGTTGGAAAATTCCTACATAACTGACCTAGAAGCTCTTCCACTTTTCCTTCTCAAGGCAATGGCTGAGACTCCTATACACAAAATAAGAGAAAGGCACACCATAGAAAAGACACAAATTGGTGAACAAAGTGTTGGAAGCAGTGCAAAGAACCTGGTCTGAGTATAGAGTCTGTATGTGCGTGGCCTGAGTGATGAGGGGTGCTAACACCGTGGTTCAGATTGGTGAGGTGAGTAGGGAGGAGAGGGGGGTGGGGGATCGTGTTTGTTGGCACTCTGAATGGCTCAGGGGAAGAAGCTGTTTGTGAGATAATAATATTGTATTGCTGATTACGTTTAACCATTAGTGTCAACATTAACCTGCACTAAAGGAGCCATACAGATAAAGATTATTTTTGAATAACAATAAAATTGGGCAAGGAAAAATAATAATAATTTTTTCTTTACCTCCCTCTGTGTTTTTTTTTTCTTAATGAAAAAGACTTCCATCCGTCAGTTTTCTTAACTGCTTATCCAGTTCACAGTCGCAGGGAGAAAAGGCTTACATCCTTTAATACAACAGCCCCCAAAGGACAAAGTACAAACAAGGCTGATAGCAAAACATTTAAGAGTGAAATTCTGCAGTTCGGTAAACTCAACATCCACAAATTAAAACAACAACAACAACAACAACAAAAACCCAGCATCTCATTAGGCATAAGATTGACTCCTGAGCCAGGCCTATTCTGATCTCTTTGAGTTCTTAGGTAATTTACAATTGACTCCAGTGTCCAACATCTGATTAAAAAATGTAATTAAATGAAATAAGCGCCTTGAGGCGACTTATGTTGTGATTTGGCGCTATATAAATAAAATTGAATTGAATTGAAATTGAAATTAATAAATGAAGCTTGTAATATTCTTAAATGTACAGTTATGTGAACTCTAGCCCATATTTTCTTTCTGTATGACTTTTTTCACATTTCTCTTAAGGTCCCACCACAGCATTTCACTTTGATTGAGGAGTAGACTTTGACTGTTTCATTGCAACACCTTCTTTTCTTTTTAAGTCATTCTGTTGCAGATTTGTTGCTGTGCTCAGGATCATTGTTCTGATGCATGGGCCAGGCTTTAGCTGTCAGGCAGATGGCCTCTAGAACACTTTGGCATACAGAGGACTTAATGGTCAACTCAGTGACTGCAAATTGCCCAGGTTCTATGGCTGCAAAGCGACCCCAACATCCCTCCACCACCACACTATATTTGTGCTGACATGCTGAGTTTGGCTTACTCCAAAAGTGAGGGTGTGCATGATGGACAAGCATCTCCACTTTGGGCTTGTCTTTCCAAAGGAGATACAGAAGATACAGAAATCTTTGTTTGGATGCAACTTTGAAAACCTAAGCTGTGCTTTCAACCTCTTCTAAGAGAGAAGAGGCTTTCTGCTGGCAACACTGTCCACGTGTCATTTGCCAAAGAAACAAGGGGGACAAGCTGAAAGAACCACTGACATCTATCCATCCAAAAGGGTCACCTGTTAAATCTAATACTTGCGCCACACTCATCTTATTGGTTACTTCCCTCCCCCCCACCCCTAAAACACTTCTAAATACTCTCTGTAGTGTGATTTCTTTCATATTTTATATAATTATTCAATCTATTTGCACAGTAAAAGTACAGCATTGATCTTACTGTTGTTTTAGGAAGCAATATAAAAGCTCATGAAAAGGACAAGAAAACCAAATGAGTATTGTGGAAAGAAATTAATTGCATAATCTCCGGTAAACAATACACTCTGGTAAATATATAGTGGATTCTCTTCATATGAATGGTCTGCCACCTCAGCAACTGGGCAACTTCTAAAGGCAACAAATCTTCCATTCATTTCCTATATTGACTGCACAGTCTGCACTCGGAGCCTGGTTAGAATATCAACCCCTAAAAGTTGGCTTTGATTCAAACTTG
>NW_005187438.1:3190167-3192029 GCF_000239375.1 Pundamilia nyererei | reverse complement strand
AGTTCAGCTTTTGTGCGTCGGGCTTATTCCAGTGCATTCGTGAAATCTTTGGTGTGCCGTTGCCTTGAGCACCTCCAGGTGGTCCTGAGCAGTTTTTGTGTTGTTGTAGTTAGTCCCACTGAAAAGTTGGGGGCAGCCACTGCTGTCTACAGCCCAACTGATGCATCAGCATTTATAAACGCTAATAAGAGAAAATTGAAAAAGTAAATTAGAGAAACACCCTTCAACCCCTTCAATGATGTTGCATCATTTGTCCACCAGAGGGCAGTCTCTGTTGCATACACAAATAGCTTTCCCTCAAATTTGTGTATGTTTTGTGTCAAAGACAAAAAATTGAACATATATCTAAATATCTGATTTTGAAATCACCAAATATCTGTATCTGTCTTAAAGACTGTATAACATTGAGGCTCTCTCAATGAGTGATACGTGGCAAAGTCACATCCATATGAATTCTAAAACCACAGGAGTTGTTATAACAAAGTGATCAATGTCATTCACTTCATCTGTCAAATATGTTTAATCTGCAACAGAAAAAATGTTCAGTGCCAAAGTTGACACAGACCGGTGGAATATAAGTGACATTAGCACTACTTCCACATTTCTTTCAGAAAATGATTCATTCCCCCAACACAGTTAATCTGATCTGAGTATAATTTCTTGAATAACATGCACACGTTTGTGCATTAAAGCAGGTTCACAAGAGCACAAACATCCAATAAACTTACAATTAAAGTCATAGAAAGTCTTTCCCATGTCTGTTACCCAATTATACACTTCCAATAGCTTGCCCATTAATCAGTGTTGGCTTGTTCACAGAGAAACAAAACAACAACAAAAGACAGAGAAAAAGAGAAAATGGTTGTCAGTGACTTCATGAGAATGACCTTATTCCAGCAAAAGTGACCTGATGAGGCTTGATGACAAGCCTGCTAACCATCACCACTGTAGCTCTGCTGTGCGTGCATCAGAGCAGACAATGTCTCATTAGCGAATTAAAAAACAGACAGAATTTCACCTCAGCTCACCCAGACAGGGGATGAAATTAGGTCTCAGCTCTGTTTTCACGTCAGTCTCGACAAACTGAGTAGCTTATTTCTAGACCTATAAATTTTGCTGTATCCAGTTTAATACATATTTCTAGTAACACTCGGATAAATAAAGGTAGTTCTTATTTATTTCTTCAATTCAGTTATTTAGTTTTTTTTAGTTGGAGCTGCTTCTAATGCAGGCTGGTAAGATTTGTAGCAATTGAGTGCACAACAGAACTCTGCCATCACTTTGTGCCACTGCATTCCAACAGTATGAAGCTTCTTACATGCAAACAAATTGCTGAAATTTGTTAAGCTGTTGCAAATATTTAATCCACTGAATACAAATAGATTTTCACCAGCAGAAACTCATTGAAAAGATTGATATGTAGTTGAAAAGTGAAAGGGAATGTATGGGCTCAAATTGTGGTCATAAATATTTTGTACTTGTAAATCAGGATTTGTATGTGTAAAAATAATTTGTGTGTGTGTAAAAAAGATTTGTGTGTGGACTTAGCCAAAAAATACGTGCGAAACTCTGCAAGTTACAAGTACGAATTTTGACCCGACTTTTCTTCCTTTGATCTGATTGGCCAATGTCATGTCAATCACAAATTTAACTATCCAATCAGAGAACAGATGGGTTTGGCTATTGGAGGGGTGCTTTATGGAGCTTCAGGTCCTTGAAGGGAATAAATGCCCTTTTACATGCCAGCCCAGCGTTTTCCTTCATCACCACGAAGAAAAACAGTCTGTGGTGGTTTGGTGATTTTTGTGTCACAGGTTTATGTGCTTAATACAGGGACTTCCACAGCCTTTTCAACAGCGCTG
>NW_005187438.1:3182274-3189803 GCF_000239375.1 Pundamilia nyererei | reverse complement strand
AATCCTAAAGTAATAATGGTATTTCTAACCACTGATATACCACAACTTTACCCTTTCAACAGCTGCTGAAAGTTATGGGACCTCGCTTCTATCGGATATTTATATAGAGATCCTCCAGCTTTAAACTGTATTACCCTTCAAGGACCTGCAGTTCGAAAAAGCGCCCCTCCGACAGCCAAACCAATCTGTTCTCTGATTGGATAGTAAAATTTGTGATTGACATGACATTGACCAATCAGATGAAAGGAGGAAAAAAAGGGTCAAAATTCGTTTTTGTAACTTACAGCGTTTCACACGTATTTTTTTTTTGGCTAAGTCCACATACAAATCTTTTTTACGCACATACAAATTCTTTTTTTCACATATAAATCCTGATTTACAAGTACAAAACCGATTTACAAGTACAAAATATTTATGACCACAATTTGAGCCTATAGGAATGCTCTGATCTTTGCAAACTCCTCAAAAAACAGAAAGTTGGAACCCACTACTGCAACACCATGACATCACAGCATGCAGACAATAAGCTCTGATCTTCAAGTTGCAGGTATAAATAAATTCACAGTGCATATGGAGCTATGAGTCTGTGTACCCAAGTAGGTGCTCTGTAAATGTGATTACTATCAAATCATAACCAAATCAAATGTCATGTTAAAGCATCCACTAATCTTTTTTTAGATAATAATAACAAATTTATGTATATAGATTTTTTTTAACATTATTACTTTATATTTGGGATAAAACCACACATTAAAGATTAAAGATAAGTATACATGTCCACACAGTCAAACCAACCCGTTAAACATACAATCCTACATTCATTCTTGCATGCACACTTTCACACATACAAGAACAAGAGCTAAAAGTAAAGAGCAGAACGATTAAGAAAATGAGTCAAAATGAGTTTTCAGCAGATGTTTAAAATTAAATTAAGCCAGCCTGTTCCAAAGTGTAGGAGCTCCAACTTCAAAAGCGTGGTCACCTCTTAAAATAAAAGCATGAAACAGATGATCAGATGATTGGAGAGGCCAAATGTTGGAATAAAATCTCAGCAGGCCTGGTATACATGCCTGCCGTGTAGGTCTTTACATGTTATTAATGAAACTTTAAAATTCTGAATTTCCCAGGCTTGTTAGGAGCCTAGCTGCTGAGTTTGGGCCTGTTTGACACAGGCTAGTTGATCATTGAGGTTTGTTTTTTGTGATGTTTCTTAAATGAAGGCAACAAGACTGGATTAGATATGAGATTCAAAATGCAAATACTGATGAAACATGATACCAAGGCTCTTAGCAGATGATATGATATTGCTGGAGTGGGAGCCGGTGTAATGACTGACCTCCTTAGAAAGATTGTCAGGGTCGAACACAAGTACCTCAGTTTTGCCAGAAATAAGTTCTTTCCAAGCATCTGAAAAGATTACTTTTCTGTGAAATGCAGGCAGTGATGTTTGTTGGGTTATATCTAACTATTTATTCTCAAGAGACAACACAGCTCAAGTTGAAGCTCCTCCTCGAGTTCCCTTTTATTCCACCAGAAAACAGTCTAGCTTGAGCTCTGACTCCTCTTCGAGATGAAAGAAACAAATCCCACAGCATTTTATAAATAAATACCACAAGCCTCACTCAGTATGATGTGAGGTTACCGTATGTCCATGCTGGGCTGCACATTTCCTTGTTTTTCCACTTGTCTGATCAATTCAAACCAAAAAGTCATCAATCACTCCCAACTCAATTCTTTGATGTCAGGGTGCCCATCTCTGAAACATCTCTGAAGCATCTCACTCAAGGGTTTTTTTTTTGTGTGTGTGTAATTTTTCAGACAACCCTTTGATCCCATTACGTACAGTTTTGATCCTCTTGGTTATTGCTTGTTTATTCCACAGTTGTTCCTGAACGTGCACCAGTGGAAAAAATTATAGTCCAAACTTAAGTGCTCAGTTTTCTGGTTATATATCTATAACCTATATAGGTTACCTGCTCTGATTACCTATATAGGTATAGGTTATAGATTATAGAAGACGATGCTTGTAGCATCCAGGGCTTTATTGAGCAGCTGCTGACCAGGCCAGTAACTGTGAAGTTGAGCTGGGTCAGTGGGGAAAAGATGAGAAAACACAGGCCAGATTGAAAGTGGTTTGAGGGGGGAGAAACTATGCTGCAGGTCAGGACTCCAAAGAGAAAACGGCAGATTTAAGAGTGACAGACTCCATAAAAAAGTAATTTAATTTAAGAGATTTGACAACTGACTTCACTAAACCGTCCTGACTCCAAAGAGAAAACAATACCACCGTAGAGCACCTTATATCACACTAGACTACTCATAAAATGGCTGAGTCAAGTGCAATATTGTACTGCACCTTCCTCCAAGTGCAGACTCAGAAGGTAAAACAATATATTTAGAGGCGACAGCAACATCCTGCTGCACCTTACACTGCTTGAATTCCAAACTTCTAAGTGAGAAGAGATTTAAGAGCAACAACATCTCAGTGCACCTCCCTGAAAGTCCAGGCTCCACCATGAAAACAGCTAAGTAAAGAGCAACAGCAGCATACTTAACTTTACAGCAAGTTCAGACTCCACAGATGAAACGGCAACAGCTTACTACATGTTTAAGTGTAAAGAGAAAACTGCCAAAATCTTCCCAAACTTCACTCCAAACTCCACAGACAAACCACATAAATTAAGGGGAACAGCACATTCTTGCAAATTGAGACTTCACAAATGAAACATCACATTTAATAGCACTCAAACTTTGCTGTCAAGACTCCTTAGAGAAAACAACTGGTTTTATAGTGACATTTTTGTTTTCTCTCTTTACAGGTGAAGACAGGTCTGTATTCAAGTCTATGGGCAGGCTGATTGTTCACTTAAAACTTGAAAGTCCCTTTAGTGCAAAAGAAGAACATCTGCATTCAGGGGAGAGAAAAAAGTCTGGCACAGCAGGATCACCTCCCAATCATCCTGGTGTTCTTCCCTGGTTTTCATCGCTCCAGTGGGTAGAAAATCAGGATTCTTTGGTTTGTGAACATGGGGCTGACATCAATCAATCAATCCCAGACAGTAATTACAGTGATTGCCCCGAAACCGAAAGGTCACTGGTTTGATCCCAGCTCTGTCAACAGTCCTGTGCGCACAAATCTGAGACAAGACCTCTGACGATCCAGATAAGAGCCTTACAAGAGCAGATTTATTACGTAATGCGATCAGAAATGCTTTTTCCATGTTTTATGTTTATTTTAGCGTTCATCTTTTCAACGCCAATCATCTTCTCCCTGCAAAAAAATAAAAATAAAAAATCTAGCTACAGAGTCCTCTTCACCAGATCGCATTATTTATGTCCCTGTAAGGGGAAGTTTGGAAGCACACCACCATCAGATGATGCCTTCATAACAAAACATTAATCGTTTTATGAAATTACCTGGAAAATTAAGCTGTTAATCATGCCGAATTTCTGTTGCCCATTGCTGCAGTCGAGGAATGCATTGCAAGCTGCCATTTAATTTTGCCTGTGAAACAGCTTTGGATAAAAATGATGATGACATGAGATTTTCACACAGGCTAAATTTGTTGGGAAAAGACGAAAATTGTATGAAATTATACACAGACCCGGTCTGACAGGCAACAGAATACGATGCAATAAGTATTTCGATTTTTGTTGAGGGGAAATAAAAGGAAAGCGAAGATTAGACATTAAAAGAAATTAAAAGAAATACTTCTGTTGTTTTGGCCATTCATTCTCCAATGAAACATGTTAATTAAAATAATTATAAAAATAATAAATTATTAATAATGATAATAAATATTCTTACCCAAACATGAGTTAACGAACCCATACCAAACGCACCCAGCGCGTCCGATCAACCACCGCCCCTGGGTGCTGGCTGCGAAGCTGAACGGAGTCCCCAGCACACTAACCAGCAGGTCGCTCGCGGAGATGCTCACCAGCATGAGATTCATGGGCGTGCGCAGAACCCGGTACCGGCAGAACAGCGTGAGCACCAGGAAGTTACTGAGAAACCCGAAAGTGCCGATGAAGCCCAGGCACACCGCCACCACAAGGTGCCCAGTCGGGCTCAGGGACGGAGGGGGCAGGGAACCGGATACCTCCTCGTACGCGTCCGTCGCCTCCGTGCTGCGGGCTACTCCCTCGGGACAGTGCGCGCAGCTCAGGCTCAAGTTGGAAATGATCATACCGGGATGAGCCGCGAAGTTTGCACCAGTCGGAAGTTTGTACCTCGGGAGGGAACCATCCGGTCTCGGTGCTTTTCACTCATCTGGAGAGGCGAAGGCGTACGGATGTCTCCACAGTCTGCGCGCATGAAGCACGTTTAACGAGGCAAGGGGTAACTAATTTCTGTAAGTAATCTACTTTCTAGTCTGAGAGAGACACTTTGCGAATGAATGAGGAGAAGAGATGCTCTGTCCCGTTAGACCCGCCCCTCCACCGTGCGCTCCGGAGAGGTGCGCTCCTTTTCAGGCGCGGCCACTTAAGTGCGCCTGAGCTTTTATCACCCACAGCGCCCTTTAACGGGCTGGGAGACAAACACCTCAAACAAGAAGCGGTGGGTGGTGTTTGTATGTGTGGATGTGTAGTGGATGTGTGTAACAGGCTCGAGCCACGGTCACACCTGCACCATCAATCAACGCGTTACACAACTACATGTAGGGAAACAAACTTAAAAGCTGCGTGACGGGTGAAGGCATTCAGATTTGTCCTGATTTTTCTAACATATATGTGTAATTAAAAGGAATCACTCAGTTCTCATGTCAGGTTTGAAACAGAAAATCCATAAGCTGTCTGACAAGAGATCAGTATGTTACAGCCTGAAGGGGGGAGGGCTCCATCCTCTTTTGAGCTCTCTGATCTGCTGGCTGATCACAGACTGATAACCGTGTTTGTATATTTATAATTTACATAGGGACCTATTGGTCACAGCTTGATTTCAAGGTCCAAAAGCTATGCTATGCTTTTGATAGCTAATTATCAAAAGCATTTTGATAGCTAACTATCAAAAGCATGGGAATCAATGATACTGTCTAAAGCTCACAGCCTTCCTTTCTGTCAGTCAAGGGTTTCCTGTTGCTCTTGCTGTGCTTATTCTTAGATGCTGCGTCTGCTGTCTTTCCCTCTCCACTTTTGACAAACACACAAAGAGACATGGCATCATTTCAAAGGGAGTTCTTAGTAAGAGCGAACAGGAAAATGTGGCATATATGACTATTAGCAACTCGTGGTTAGAAAAATACACTAACAAGCACTTTGTTGCTATACTAATACTGGGTAGAACCTCCCTCTGCTCTCAGTCGGTCTCTGTGTCTTTGTGGATTCCCCAAAGATTTTGGGAATAAATCTTTGAGGTTCTGCTCCATGTTGACATGATTCCGTCATATACTTTCTGCAGATTTTTCAGATGTCAATCTCCCATTCGTGCGCATCTCAAAGCTGTCTGCCAGATCCAGATCTGGATTGAAGGGAGGCTGCTGAAGTCTGAGGAACTTTCGTTTTGTTTTTTTTTAGATATTCCATCATCCTGCAGGAAGTAGCCATAAAAAAGGTGGTAAGTGAGTTACTCAGGAGCTCAAAGTGTGCCAAGAAAGCTGAATTCACTGTTCTGGTCTAATTTATGTTTTTTCCTTTGGCTTTTTCTTATTTTGCTTTTGTGGTTTGGTTTTTCCGCCCATTTTCCTGTGACTTATACTTTTCTCTCTGGCACCCCCTGTTTGTCTTTGAGTTTCTTTCAGTCTACCTCATCCTCATTAGTTTTATCTGTGTTCAAATATCTGTGCATTTATCATCCCCCTCTTCTGCTTGTTTTTTTTCTTTCTTGGTCTTGTGTTTTATTAGTTCCCCCCTTCTGAGGTTTGTGTTTTCCAAGACTTTTTATGCAAGTTCAGTGAGCTTTGTATTAACCCATAAGAACACAGACCCATTTCTCCTCCAAGGTTGTGAGTGAAATGTAGACATGCCAATAGGGTCTGAAAATGGCTACCTGCCACAATGGGACAGCTTGTTTCATTTTCCCAGTACGGATGGTTTCTTGGCATTTGGCACAGACCCATGCACAGACAGAGGCCAGTCAACATGTTGCTGTGACTTTCAGAGATTTGTACACTGTACAAACGTGTCTGTTTCTTCAGTAACACAAAGATGTCTGCTGTTTTGACCTTTGTGAACACTCCAGGGGAGTATGGACATCATCTGAAGGTGTGAAACTCAATTCTTTGAATTTAAGCACTCAGGGGTCTCAGAAGAGGAATTTCTCCAAGAAAATAGTTTTCTGTATATTTTTTTCTTGGAATCTTAAGTTTTGCTGCCCAGGATACTTCATCACAATCGATAAACACTATCCATCAATTATCTCCCGCCTATCAAATTCAAGGTAGCAGGGTGGACTTGAGCAGGTCGCCAAACTATCGCAAGACTAACACAACAGTTCACACTCACCAATTTAAAATAGCTAACTAATCTAACTCGACACGCCTTTGGAACTTAAGTCAGGAGTTCGACTGTATCCAGTAAGGCTAGACCCCCATGCTAACTTTAGATATGAGGGAGAGAGAGAAAACTGAAGCCGTATAGACTCAGACGTCGCCTGGATTAATATGGTCCGTGTTAGGTGTTGAGGAACCAGGACACAGTGATGAGAAGTGGGCTCCTGGCACAAGTGGGCAAGAGATGAGAACAGGGCGCTGTTGGAATGCTACTATGCAATTATCCCCAGCGAAAGGAGTTACATGAATAGGATACGGAGAAGGAGTACGGAAAAGGAATACGGGAAGCTCGAGAAGTACCAAGGGCTCAGAGAAGAGCTCCCTTTAAGGCTGGGAAATATCGTGATAATAGTTGCCGACTAGTCTAGAAACTCATCATATCTCAAAAATAAACCTTTTTTATTAAATGAACCTTTTTGTTTAACTGACTCTGAGTTCCTGATCAGAGTTTGTCACTTGTGTACATGATCTCTGACATGAATCCATGTCCAGCAGCTTTGTGATGATGGAACAACAGCCAATGAAGGAATCAAGATCTACACATGTATTCTGTGTGTGTGTGTGTGTGTGTGTGTGTGTGTGTGTGTGTGTGTGTGTGTGTGTGTGTGGTTTGATTGTTGCTTTGGGTTCATAGTTGATCACCTGTGCACACTGAGACACAGCAATCTGTTTCTTTTGACCTCTGTGTGTTTGTACCTCTGATTCTAATAAGGTGAGTCTGAGGAGAGATTGGATTTGGCTGTATGCTACCAACCCAGTCAGAGGTTAGAAAAGGGTGCTTGTACTTTCTGTACTGCTTTTTCGATTTGGAAAACAATTTTTTTACTTTTGACTGGGTGGGCAGACGACAGGTCATTTGGCTGAGCCCACCCCTACCTGTAATTAGATACCAGAAAAGGATGTTTGATACTGATACTGGTATATTGGCATCACGTACCCCAGAATGACGAGAGTGGCATAAATAGACCAGAATAGGGGCGCACTACTCAAAGACACCTGGCTTCAATTAAGCCACTGAAGCAGAGGCAATTATGTGAA
>NW_005187438.1:3174396-3176896 GCF_000239375.1 Pundamilia nyererei | reverse complement strand
TTCCAGTATGAAACAAAATACTACCAGATTCAGTTTTGTTGATTTCTTGTTCAAGGTCATATTCTCGAGCATGTCAGACATCTTGTATCTGGTTGTTATTTTTCGATCACTACCTGGAAGTCCTCTTTTAGCACGTCCACTGTACTCCCTGTAACATTTATTGGATGGCACAGCTTGAATTATCAAAGGGTTAGACTGCCTAACGCTAATTTCCCTAATGCATTAAAATTTCTGAAGATTTGCTTAAACTTTTGCACCATTTATAATTTCTGTGAGATGATACAGAGAAAACCAGTGATTAAATATTCTCTTCTAGTGGCCTGAAATGCAGAAAAACAAAACATACAAATCATTTCATCTTACACTTTTTACATAATGTAACAATCAAGAAATAATTTGGTCACTTGAACAGTTTTGTAACACAGTATTGCCACAAAATGTATAAACGCAAATGCAAACAGATGGAAATGAAGTATAAACCACGACTGCAGCTGCTGGCATTTCTAGGTCATGAGGCAACACGGCGGTGGTGTGAATTCATTAGATCTGATATTCTGAATCACTTATCAGATATTACCCTAACACATGCGGTGTAATACATTAAACTAGTTTTGATAGTTGAAGGTTATGAGTTTGATTCAAAAACCTTGCAACTTTTGGACAAATGCTCTGCATTTACATGGATCGGTGGATTTGCCCAGACTATCAAAGGTTTTGACTCATGCATACATTGGGAGTTACAATAAATATAGCACTTTTTATTTAGCTATCTAAAGAGGTATTAATATATGCAGTCGGGTAATGTTTTGTTTAATTTTGGGAATGATTCAGGGCACAAAGTCCAGATTTCATAATAACTGTGAACATGAAGCTCACTGGTGTTAATTACTGCCTCATGTAAAAGTTAACAGTCAGAGCTTTTACATATATGCTAATTGGGCAGACAACTAAAAACCATCATGCACCACAATGAGAGTGTTGCAGTGGCTATTCAATAGTGTAAGTGGCCCATCTGTTTCTACAGCTACTGAGGAGAACAAGGTGAAGAGCCAGGGAAAAGGGCACAGGAGATGAGGAGCTGTTGTTTCCAAAACGAAAGACAAAGAGGAACGAGGGAGCCGGGCTTTGCTTTCATTGTTGTCTCTCTGGTATATGTTGTGGTCCAGGATGGAAGAGCTACTTTACTGCACAGGGCTGAAAATGACCTGTTTAAAAAAGGTGTGTGTACATGTTTGAAAGAGCAGCCTATTCTCATTCCCAAGGTTTCAAATCCAGCCATTGTGACAAAGCTGCTGGCTATCTTAGATATTTGCACAAGGTTTTCTTTGGCTATGGTGCTGTGATGCACAGAAAGTGTTGACATGGGTCTCATATGCTTGTTCCGAAATATTTGTCACATTTATTTATAGTTACATATTTGTATTCTCAACATACAGGCTAAATTTTGTAAAGCACATTTGAGTCCATATCATGATCATTTACTACTTTATGACAAAGCTGTTAGCATGCAGCATCCTGTGAGGAGTGCATCAAGGTACTGATACCAAAGGAAACTTTGAGCGTTTCTCTTTAGCAACAAACGCAACAAAATTTGATGCCCTGGGAGGAGAGTGCATTTAGAAGATACACGAACTATTACATGACAAAAGTCATGTAATAGTTAAACTCAAGTCATATTCATTCTATGATAAGGCACAACATGCCTTATCATGCACAACATGCAGATGCAATAGATGAATCAGACACTTTGACCTCTCACTAGTAACAAAGAGCCCAAGGTATTGATCCAACCTTCAAACACCAATCTAAAACATCCTCGAGATGCACCATAACTGATCATCTGTGGAGAGTACAAACTGCCACCCTACACAATATTGTACCTACACAATATTAGGCAGCTGTATTGGTGCAAATTACTTCAAATGTAATATTTCTTTGATGCTTCTCTGCTTTAGGAGATGTATATGATCTGCATGGCAAACATTAATGACCTATAACAGGAAGAAACCCCCAAAATAGAAATTAAATTTGATGAGACCTCATTAAAGGCAGCTTTCAAAGTTGTACTGCAGATCAAACTTTAACCAGCCACTCCTCCTCTTCCAGTCTTCATGGCGTCTAATCGCCTCTGCCTCAGGCTAAAGATGTCACCTTAATCACAACGAGATGAGTGACAGGTGCTTGTGCAGGAAAGTGGAATTAACAGTATTTCCTCCCTGGAGGTGAAAAGGTTGCTTTGATCAACTTTTTTTGGAAGGTGACTAAGAGAGAAGAGAAGATTAATAATGGTCTTTTCTTTTTTAAACCTGAAAGAATTACATGGTAATTTGAGATTGTGTTTTGTTGTCTTTGGCCTGTCATAGTTCAACATGGAGTTAAATGTAGTTAAATGATTTGTGAATCAGTGCATTTTGCTTTTGTTTACATCCTTACATTGTTGCAGCTGTTTTGCAATTGGCTTGTTTGAATGTTTCATTTCTGTTCTGTTCTTCTTCTTTTT
>NW_005187438.1:3171509-3172542 GCF_000239375.1 Pundamilia nyererei | reverse complement strand
CACGGTTTTAGTAACGCAGTAACGCAGCGTTCCTACGGGAAAGTAACGGTAATCTAATTACTGTTTTTGCAATAGTAATCCCTTACTTTACTCGTTACTTGAAAAAAGTAATCGGAAGTAACGTAACAAACCAACTATAACTAAGTCTCTTTCTTAGGGTAAAAATGCTGTAGATGTTGAGAGTGACCACAGACATTTGTCATCCAGATCAAAAAGAAATTCTTCTGGTGTTCCATTTGGATGATTTTCTGCTGTGAGAGCAGTAAACTCATGACTGAACAGCACAGGAAAAAGAGCGCTGGTGCATGCAAGCAGCTATAAATCCTTCGATCGCTTTTTCTTTGATTAATTCTCATAAAGAACTCAGGTGAAATTGACACAGGGAGATGAAAGGTTCCTTATACCCCCTCTTCTCTCTTTTCATTCTCCTCGGGTTATTTCCTTCTCTCTGCCAGGGGACGTGTTTGGCTGTGAGCAGCAGAGTTGGGAACAGCATCAGCATCCATTTATCCACATCATTACCCACATCTACCACTGCTGCCACAGACACACAGAGCTCAGTCTCTAATCTCCAGTCCACAAGATGACACTTTGACCTCTGGGAAGTGCTGCCATGTGATTACAGAAGAGCAGCAGAGGAGAGATGCAAAGACACGGTGAACAGTTTTTGTTAGGGTAACGTGCTGTAACTTTGTCAAAAAATGACTATACAGGAAGTCATTAGTACTAATAAATAGACTCACTGATCACTTTATTAAGTAAACTTGTTTAACTGCTTGTTAACATAAGTGTTGAATCAACCATTCACATTGCAAAAACTCAATGCATTTAGGTGTGTAGACACAGTCAAGATGATCTGCAGAAGTATAAACTGAGCTTCAGAAAAACATGGTGATTGTCATTCCTGTTGACTACAACCTCTTTAACATTTATGATATGTTGTTGTTATTATTATTATAATACATTTGTTTTATTTTGTTGTAGCTTTAACTTGTTGTAAGTGTGAGGTCAATTTTAAAATCTCAGCAATTCG
>NW_005187438.1:3169424-3170441 GCF_000239375.1 Pundamilia nyererei | reverse complement strand
GACTCTAAGAACCGGGTCTAGGTACCCTTGTCCCTGGAGGGGGAAACTGCAGCCAGACCCAGGTGGCGTTACCCTTTTCTCTGGGGTGGGGAGAAGCAGACCGCCCCGACTCCGCAGCAGCAGGGAGGCCCCACATTCCAGACCCCAGTCGGACGGCCAACTTCTTCTCCTAGCCCCCCCCCGCTCCAGCAGGTCGCAGAGAACGGGGGTGTGTGAAGACTCCAAACCTCCCTCCGCCTTTAAAACCCAGGAGGAGGGCATGGGGCTACCTGCCAGAGAGCAGCAGGTAAGCGCATAGCCCCTCCTGCTAGCCCTCAATGTCTACATGTATTTAAAATTGAGAGGTGGGCAACGACACCAGGGGTGAGGTGTACATCCTGATGGTCTTTTGGATTCCGTGTAGCGTGCCCACCCCCAAGATCCTATATGTACAGTATGTGTTATGAGATCGCAAGTTTGACTTTTTCTGTTTGACCGAGACGTGGCAACAGCCCAATGACTTTTCGCCGTTCAACGACTGCACCCCCCCCCGGGGTTTGTTTACACCTGCCAACCTCATAAGTCCGGCCGTGGTGCAGGTCTCGCGGTAATCTATCGCGAGAACTGGAAAGTCACGCCGTTGTCTGTACCTGACTGCAGTTCCTTTGAATCCATTGTCTGTCAACTCTCAGGACCTGTTCCAACTGTCATAGCTGTTATTTACCGCCCCCCAAAGTCTAATTCTGTCTTCATAAGTGACTTTGTTGATCTCCTGACTCACATAACTACTGTTTCCCCTAATATAATACTCCTGGGAGACTTTAATATTCATATGGATAACAGTGATCATCCACTCACCAAAGACTTCTCATCCTACCTCGATAGTTTTGGCTTTAAATAACACATAAACTTTCCTACTCATACTAAGGGCCATACTTTGGACCTAGTTTGTTGCTCTGGACTTACTCCTTTTAATTGCAAAGCTGATGAACTGCTAATTTCTGACCACTTGCTTCTTTCTTTCAATATCAAAATGAC
>NW_005187438.1:3165557-3166937 GCF_000239375.1 Pundamilia nyererei | reverse complement strand
AGGTGGCTCGATGCACCAGCGGCACCCTGCGCCAGGACTGGGCCCCCATACGCCCACAACCCCGGCAACACACCAACCAGGACCCAAGCCCCCGAGGCCCAGCCAGGGCCCCAGCCCAGAGACAGAGCGCCCCCAGAACCTCACGCCCGTCCTGGACCCACCCAGGGGCAGCCAGGCTACCAGGTCAGTAACCCACATCCGTCAGCACATCCATCAGACCCTCCCCTAGCCCCGCTGCATGCAGCCACGAGGAAACGGTCACCTAAGAGCCAACAGAGCCCTTAATAGGCCATGACCGCAACCCTGGTTTGAGCCCTCCAAGGAAGATGCTCCTGGGGAACCTTTAGAGATATTAATTAACAGACAGCTGCATTAAGCAGTGTGAGCTTCAGTCACACGGTGAATAGAACACGAGTGCCCTTCTTGTACTGATGGTTTGTGTTTCTTTTCAAATGTTCAAATAAAGGAGGGCACCCATCATTCAGTCACTGCTTTCTTTCTATACTTTTTTATCTGAATAAAACCATATAGCCAGATCTGAAGTGGATTTGAAAAAATGAAAAAGCACTTAAACTTTTTACACAGAACTTTGAGTTCTTTGTCCCACATTCAATTAAAGTTTAGTAGAGGTTAACATAAGGGTTATTAATTTGAAAGGGCTTGGCACTTGCTCCAGGCCTTGAAATTAATAAAACACTTTACCCTTCTATTCTTTATCTCACTCAGTCCTTTGAAGATCTGTCATTAATGAATGAGTGTCGCTTCTAATCCACTGTGGGCCACAAAAGGTGATTTATTCAGAGTATATTACCAGGTAAAAGTATTGATTGATCAAAACACAGTTCAGAGAAGTAAAGAATGCTACTATCAAAAGGTACCAAAACTATAAAGCTTATGTAAAATCATAAAAATAAAATGTAATAAATAAGAAAATTCTGCAGAGGGTAGAGGTTTTTTTTCCACTGGGGAATGTATAAGTGTTTCTCTGCTTTAGTCCAAAAGTTATGCTAATCAAGCAAGCTGCATTGTAATATTTTCCTCCTACTCAGGCCGACCTTGTGGAAGGAGCAGGAATCAAAGCTGGACTCAAGGTTGAAGTTCGAATGATCAGGAGTTTGATATGGCACAATGTCAAAAGGTTCACTTTTTCCATTTGTGATTTCCCAGCATGGCCGAATACCAAACTCCAAACTCATTCAAACTCGGTTCTGCTCTGCTGCACTTTGACTACTCTACAGATCTGGTAAGATGCACGCATTTACATAATAATAGCACATTTAGATGGTGGATGAACAGCAGCTGCAAACCTTTACATTTTGATGCCGAGTCATTCTCCAGTGCATACTATGTATCCTTATTCTTGAGCACAATCGATTTTTT
>NW_005187438.1:3151262-3164906 GCF_000239375.1 Pundamilia nyererei | reverse complement strand
TTTTATAGCTTTTTACTGTAATTTTCAATTAGGGGCTTAAAGAGATGTTAGCTCCAGAGAGAGGGGCCATTATTGGGCTAATAACAAAACCCGACAACTACGAATGGGAACTGATAAGGATTTAGCGATTCCGATTCCATTATCGATATTACTTATCGATTTGATTCATTATTGATTTTCACTGGATTCTCATTGCGTACACTGGGAGTCACCACCATCGCATGTCAAAGACATTACATTCTGCAAATTAATTGCATGCTGTGTGGTCAAATGATTGTGTGTAGGAGGTATTTTTCCTCTTTGTTGTGATCAGTGTTGGGGTCGTTACTACACAAAATTTACACAGAACACTTTTCTTAGAAGTATTGCAGTACATTATGTAATTATTCCTTTTGCTTTTTTCTGCAAAATTACATGAAATAAAATGTCTCATAATTAGCATTTAACACTATAAATCTGTAGGCTACAGTCCCACACACCAACACAAATCCCTATCCTAATGAGGACACACATACGATCTTTCTCTTAGTTTTTAGGTAAGAACACAAAGCTGACAACACAAAGCAAAGATGAAAACCAGCACATAGACACTTCAAAGCTATCGCCAAACCGATTCTACTTCAGAAACAAGAACAGGTAGAAACAGAGGCAGCAGCCTGACTGCTCATCAGTTTGTTACCTGTTGAAGTTCAGAGTCTGGCTTGGCTGCTGGGCTGGAAGAGCATTTGCTCAGCTTTAACATTAGTCTCGGTTCTCGACTAGCTTAGCGTTAGCAAAGAGCCAAAGTTGTAATAGCAGCATAATGCTGTTCTTTCTATTCTGGAAGCAGTTTCCACTTTACCATTCCACTCTTGTCCTTTATACAATGACAATATCTCCATATCAATGCTGTAGACTGCACCACTGTTTTCCCTCCTTCAGCACACAAACTTAAATCAGCTGATTGTACTGCAAGTGCAAATGGAACCGATAAGCGGGATCAATACCCAAGGAGACTAACAAGTCCAAGGAACTGGACTGGTAACCTTCTCAACTCCCATCCCTACTAACGAAAGCAAAAACTTTCTTAGTGACCAAATCAAAAATCTGGCACATTCTTAAAAAGGAATGAACTGGCCTGCTCACCAACACCAAAAGTCCTAAAAGATCACAGAATACACAAGTGCATACAAGTGCACGATGTAGATAATTATTTCATTGGTTTTAAAAAAAAAACAGCCTCATAACATCTAACCAAGTCAAGAGCACTCTTGAAGAAGCAGGTGTCAAGGTGCAAACCACAGGTTATAACTCAAGAAAAAGAAGACCAGATTTGCCAGAAAACATCTAAAAGTGCTTAAACATGATGGAGCCAATGTTATAGCATGGCCATCTATAACTTCCAGTGGAACTAATGTTTATTGATGATGTGGTTGGTGCCAGAAGCAGGAGGGTGAATTGTGAAGTGGACAAGGCTGTACTCACAGCCCAGATTCAGACAAATGCTGCAAAAATGACCGGATATAGGTTCACACTGCAAATGGATAATGAGGCAAAGACTTTTTTTAATACATAGAAATTAGATATTTTTCAATGCCCAAGTCAGCCACCTGATCTCAGCCTAATAGAGCATGTCTTTCAGTTACTAAGGATAAAACTTAAGAGAGAGCCACAAATAAGCATTAACTATAAATACAAATGGCTGTAATTTGTAAAAAGTAAAAGCAACATTTTTGTAATACTGCATAAATTAACTTAAAGACAGCATTTCATTCACATCTTGATTGTTTGATTTCAAATGCATTGCAGTAGAAGCAAAACTGCTAAGGTTGTGTCTCCAACAAACCATGGAGCAAAGTATATCTAATACTCATTCATGATTTACAGCAGCTGTAAACTAATATTTGTCACTTCTTTTGAAAGTAAATCACAAGCAGATTGAATGATTTTCAGGCAGCCTTGTGATGTTCACTTTGAACGGCTTTGTACAGTTGAAAAAAAAAAACAGCACCTAGTGCTTTAATTAGAGATTTCCCATTTGACCTATCTTGCGTGTTAGTCACTGAAGAATGATTATAATATAAGACGAACTAAGTCTCTGTGTTGTGTCAGTGTGTTTGAGCGGTGGGTGAATAGTATCAGCAGTCTTGTTCATCATTGACTGGGTCACTGGGATCCTCTTGTGGATATGCAAAGAGTGATGAGCATCAGATAAAGGCTTAACGGGATAAAGAATGTGTGAGACGTCCCAGAGGATGTTGAGCCAGCACACGGTTTCACTGCCCTTTTCCACCTGAAGGAAAGAACAAAACCTGGCAAAGAGCCTTAGCCAGATGCTCGAGTTGCCAATCAATAACACAAGACCCAGAGTTATTTCTCTTTATCCCTCTGCCATTCCAGTGTATTGAAGCAGGAAGCTTGTCAAGAGACAAAATCTATAAGTGAAAGGTCATTGGTTTGTTCTGCATGACCTAAAGCTCTTCCATTAACAGCCGTGTCTCATGTGGCTGGTTTCATATGAATTTAACAGAATGTTTTCAGTCATATCATGGCTGTAATAAACATCTTTAAGTCACAGCGGTAGCAAACAGAAAACAAAGAGTTGTAGATGTTATTAAAACCAGCTCAGCAAGCTGGACTCAAACACAGAAGCAAATATTGAAAAAAGTGTGAGCGCAGGTAAGAAGCTTGCAGGTGCATTCTCCTTTTTAAATGCCAACATAACCCTGGGGGTTTTTTCACTTAAAATTATGTTGATGATCAAGACTCAGGTACATTTTAAAAACATATCTAACTAGGCAGCCAGAGATTACTTATGTGGGAAATTAGTTAATTCCATTAATCAGCATTAAGCATGGCTAAACAGAGCACTGCCTATTTGTCCTATGGAGCAGTGTTCAGTATACAACTGAACTTAAAGAGCAAAACTAAAGGCATACGCAAGTCAAATTTGCTAAGTAGGCTTACCAAAATCTGAGGTTAAATCTTATTAAACTAATGCTAACAACTGGGTTAATCAGCTTACAAAGATTAGCTCTTTCCTCAGCTGAGAAGCTAGCTAACTGTCTTGAGTACTGGAGGAAGCCACAAAGTTTTGATGGTCTCCGAATAGTCTTTGAGACTCTCATGATCCTCCCACCAAGCCTTTTGGAATGGTGACAGTATTTTGGAGGAAAATTTATCAGCAGGCTGCACTTTTCTGTGTCTTTATCTAATAAACCAGCAAAGGTTTCCACTGCAGTGCACCTGAGAAAAACCGCCACGAAACCTGGGGTTGGACCTGAAGTTATCTTACATAAGCACTCAGAAGCAGCAGCATCTGCAGGAGAGCCGTGATACTCGGGAAGAAACTAGATTTTAGATACGCATAGAAAACAGGCTAAACATGAGAAGCAGGCACAGATAATTAAAGATGACGAGGATGAAGATAATTCCAGGATGATAAAAGACATATTCTAGGCCCGGGTGCAGTGAAAAGGGCCACTGTGCTCACTCAGCTGCATTCTAATTCACAAGTTATTGTGTTGTGTTCTGTTGTGTTTAGTTGTCCCATTTGCACTATGACTGAAAAACAATAAAGAGGTATCTTATCTCATCTTATCTTAATGATATGCTATCATATATCCTTACAACAGTAAGTAAAAGTTGGTAATGAAAAGGTTAACCATACACGCCACACGTTATTATATGGTTAATAGTAGCAATTGTAGCCACATGACTGATTTGGATCAGATGGGTCTCACTTTGGGAAGTACCCTCATGTCTCTTTGGAACTAGAAAGAGACCATTCATCAGCTTGTGAAGTAACTTTTAAAGCATGATCTCGCTCAGAAATTGCAAAACAAATGGAAATGTGCTGAGAATGTTCTGAACTGACAGTCAGTGACCGCGGCTGTCACAGTTCACAGTTCAGTTTCCTGCTTTGTACACCATGTGACCAAAGACAAATACACTTTTATAACTGTTTTTAAAGTGTGGGTATATTTCATCATGGGGTTTAAAGTAGATCGTTTAGGATTTTATAATTGTAATTTGTTGTGTAGCCTTTAAAGTTAGTATGATTATAAGTGTGTGTGTGTGTGTGTGTGTGTGTGTGTGTGTGTGTGTGTGTGCGTGCGTGCGGTATAAATGTTATAAGAATAATAAAAACAAATAAATCAGACAATAATATTGTTTTATTTTTTCAGTTTTAGACTGAAAATGAAAGAAAAAAAAACTACCAATTTTAAGCAAACTGCAATTGAAGACTATCAATAAAATTCCCAAATTCTTCCCTCTACTCTAAATTAGAAGAAAAATGTGACTTTTAAATTATTTTTTCTTAATATATGTGGTCCTAATATTCCATCATATTTTCATTTGGTCAGTTCCAAAGTATGTTGAATGGCCAATCTGTCTCAGTTATTCTTGATTTTCATCTTAAGTGCTGTAAGTTGTTATATTTCCCTCAAGCAAAGTGTCCATGCTTGTAATCTAACAGAAAGCGTGAAGAAATGCTTCATAAATGTGTGAGAAAGCACTTAAACACTGGTAGCATTCAAAGTGGGCCATCTTGAAGCCTTCCTTCAAAGTCAAAGTGGTGAACAGGCAGCTTGTGCCCACCTTTAAGACTTTGGAATAGAATATTTATTGAAAAGCTTAAAGAAGACAAATTGGTCTAATTAGAAACCCCAAAAAAGAAACACAGCCTTTATTCTCTAAAAGTTAAATGTCTGAGTTTTTTGCACTGTAATTGTCAAAGTTGTGCCCACAGACACACAATCACACCATGATGAGTGTATTCCCCTGTGTGTGTTTGAATTAGTGCTCTCTTGAGTACTTGTGCAATTTTTGCTTTGTTTATCGCGAGAACCCTTTTACCTTCTTGCCCCTCTAGTCTCCGGTCTCCTCTTTGTCCTTTAACTTCTCCGTGGGGAGAACGCATTTTCCTCTCGGTTTGACACAATCGATCTCAACCCAGTTCAAGGATGTCTTATTTTTACTTTCTCACTCCACCTTTGTCTACCTATTGCTTTCTCACCATGTAATCATACAATTATTCAATTACTTTTGTAAATCAATCAATCCACTCAGATCAAATTAAATTCGTTTCAGAGCTTAGTGCCTGTTTCCTACACACAGTCAGAGTTTGGCATGGAGACATCCACGAGACAAATTTAAATGACAGGGTGGAAGCTGTTAACATCATGTTGCTAATAAGACTGACTGAAGGGGAGCAGGTGGTAGAAAAGAGAGAAAAGACTTAAACTATTTCCTGTCTTGTACAAGCTCTTCTCCTAAGACTAATTAAACAACATCTTCTGTTAAGTAATATTTAATCCTAGAGTTAGGAAATTGTCTCAGAGATTTATGACACCCTTTACCCGTAGATTGCAGGGGGTTTTCTCTTCAAGAAAAATCTATATTTCATATGTGTTATGGTGCAAACAAAAGTGGAGCTATTCCCAGTGTCACTTAATACTGGTTTGTTTGGGGGGAGTTTTTATTTTGAATCTGCAGTAGTGTGCAGGGTTAGCAGGGTTATTTTCTGCTAGTGTGAAGTCACTCAAAAAGTAGTATTAAAACAGACAGACTGGCCTCAGCCCAGTTAACAGAAGTCCCAACACCTCTTTGATTACCATCACTCTGTCCCATAAACTGTTCATAATCTCTCACTCACACTAGCTTTAAACAGGGCAACCAGCCTGGTAGTTTTTTTTTGACTGAATTTTTTTCACATTTGGCAAATAATTGTGGTGACTAACTGGGTTCTCAGAGGTTTACCGTGCAACACCAACAACCTCTGGTTGACCACTTTTGGTTGCAAGGTGGCTGCACTTGTTTCCTGGTGGGAGGCAACCTGACTCCTGACAGATTGGCAAATCATTGCCAGCTGTTTGTATTCTGGACATGCTCCTATATAAAAGTCAATCACTTGTGTCATTTTGCAGTTAAATAATCATCCTCCAGCAACTACTTCAACATTTTTGGAGGAATTTCTGTGTTTGTGTTTCAAATCTATGAAGTTCTGTCTGAACTCCCGTTTGAATTTGCATCAATACATTAACTTTTCTAAAAAAGCAAAAAGCAAAAAAATACATTTAGCTCTATGTCACCAGATCATGATGATGACATTAGCTTACCTTTTGTTAAATGTTAGTGTTCTTCATTTTACTAGTATAAAGTCATTCAGTGAACATAAACAACATGTTTTCGGCAGCAGAGGAACTAATGAGGAGCTTCGGTGTGCAATCCCACTGATTCTGCAGGTCACTGAATAAGACTCTGCAATTTGAGTCTAATTAGTTCATTGATCCGTTCACGTGTCTGTAAGTCCACCCCGATAGTGTTTGGTTCGTGAAAAGACGGTATCTGTTCCAGTAATGCAACTTGATGCTGTCTTATAGACAATTTCAGGTAATCAAACTGAATTAAAATACGACCTTAAATGGCTGTGATTAAAACAGATGCAGCATTGCTGTGCTACATTTCTGTTACATCATATTTCATATGATGATTCTCAGGGAAAATCAGTTTTTACTGATGTATTGTTATCTAAGCTTTTGCTTTATCTAGTGATGCAGTTATAGAGACTTCTCCCAAGTGGTTATTTTGATCTTACGACAGCTCAATCAACACTAACAAGAGAGGTTAACAGCATCCTTTGTTTTAATTAAAAGAAAACCAAATATGCTTCTACAGATATTTTTATTCGGTTTGAAAATGTGGAAAAGAGTTGTGTAGCATTATATGATTATAATAATAACAACATGATAAGCTGTAACTGTTCTTTTTTGCATATTTATGGAATGGAGTCTCTGGACCTTTCTGCACATTTATTTTGGGTAATTCAGTTGTCAAACGGAGACTATCAGCCAAACTCAGTTTACCGTGCATTTTGTTGTTATTATTGTTAACTCAATTTCTATAATTTAGCACAATAATATTGTGATTGTGACTTCATTTGGGTATTAAATTAGTTTACTGGAAGCTAGTTTAAGCAAACATTGATGAAAGAACAGTTATAGAATTGTTGAGCAATGGTAAAAAAATAAATAAATAAATGAGTAAGCAAAAATAAGCATGGACATACTACATTCTTGCAAATGCAGATTTGATGTGATTTTATATTGTCACGTATTTTGGGAAGGTAACTGTAGGCAAATGGAAACTTGATCAAATGTCTTCTTCTGCTTTGTTTCTAAAAGTGTCAGGTCCAAAAGGAAGTCTGTGAGCTCTAGAAAATCACCTGTTCCATGCCTCCCATAATGAAAATGTTACATAACAAGATATTAGTGTGGCTGAAAAGACTGGTTACATTTTTGCCAGCTTGTTTGCCCACTGGTTATGTGCTTCTTTGCATATATCTGTTGTGGCATTCAAAAGCATCTATTAAGTATTTTTAGCATTATTTGAGATTCTTTTCATGTTGCTTGTGTTCTGTGGAGTATCCGGGAACAAAAAAATATCTCCACCTATTCTGTTCCTAACAGAGCATGTGCGCTGTTTCTCTCTGGCTCGTTTATTTTTTCTAAGATTCTAACCCTCTCAAGTACACTCATTAGAGCCTCAGTCAGGCATGGTTGCCAGATTGTGTTTGGCAGGAGCACAAACAACACTGGCAGCACTTTTTGTCTGCCCTCGAAGTTCAAAAGTTCAAAACCAACAACAACCAACCCAAAGACAATGAGAGGATGACATGGGTTTAGATCCAAATCTGCGTCACCATGCTTCTGATTTCAGTCTAATGAGACATGCCATCAGTTTGTGCCTCCTTGAAGTTCCAGTTCATGTGATTGACTGGATTGGACCCAAGAACAAATAAAAGATGGCAGCCCTTCAAATGAGAACATATGAACACTCAAAATGTCTCCAATGTTAAGTTACACTTTATATAAATACAAATGAGAAGCAGTACAAGTTCCTTTCAAGTTCCAGTTCAACCAACCAAAATAACGTATGCTGTCTTAAGATGGCAGATGCAAACAAAAATATCTAGCAAGGTGTAAATTAAGGTTAGGGACCAAAAGTTTCCTTTAAACAAACCTCCTGTGTTTATTTTTACTGCAATTATGATTTGTGTACTTTAAACTGAATGAACAAGACCACAGAGAACTCTATGTTGGCCCCATCATGCTAGGCACAAATTATTTTGGAGTTGCATCAGAAAAGTGCATCCATGTTAAAGATAGATCAATAAAATCTGTCAAATCAAACATGGAAAGGAAGTTGCAGAAAGTAGCACCTAATGTCCTAGAAAAAATAAATAAAAACAACAGCATCCGTTATGGTGTTTACTCTGAGCCTACCACCAAAACACAGATATTCTTGAATCATAGATTTCAGAGGCTCTTGTCATGAGTTTTAATCCCACAGCATAAATGATCCTAAAAGATAACCACCCATCAGCAAAGGTGGAGATAACCACTCAGTCACACAGCTTTAGAAACGTGTTGGTGAGCTCCTGGCAACCTCCAGGGTTGCTATAGAAAACTGATCTATATAGCACCTAATGTCAGGGTTCATCCATCATGTTACACAAAGTGAAAACTTTGTGCTCTGTCCATGGTCCTGAAATTATAACTGCTTAATTTGAATGTAATAAAACCTTATTAAGGAAAAGTGTGCTTTCAAAGTTCATTAACATGAAGGTATTGATCAAAACAAAAACAAACAGCAAACTATAAACCAATTCAAATTAAATTGTTATTAAGACTTCACTTTTCCGACGTCGATCCAAATCTGAATATTTTTAGGACATTTTTTGGACATTAATTTCAAATTCAGTATCCTCATCCTCATCCTGTGAAATTTCTACCACACAAACCACATTATTTTGGAAGAAGATTTGAAAGTGTTGGAAGACTTCTTGTTGCATGACACCTGTTTTTAGTTGGAGGTTCCAGGTCATCGCTGAGATTATTGAGCAAATTTAACATTATATAGTTTGGTAATCTATACATTTTTATCACATCTTTGTCTGACATTGCAAAGAAACTGACACAAGTGAAGAAAAGTCTCACTCTTTCAGCACGAGCTCTTAAATCTCTGTAATGCCTTCTCCACACAGCAATAACTAATTTTATGTAAAGTTAACACAAAGTGAAAAACTGAGCTTGGTGTTTTACAAATATGTATTATAATATATTGCACTCTTGTAGGATTCTTCATTCTTGTAGTATTCATACACTCAACATGTACTCATGTATCTCTTTGCCATCATATATATGGAAGCTGTTACAGTAGAAACGGCCTTTAAGTGTGGTTTATCTGGTCTTTGTAGAATTCATCTTGTCTTTGGATGTGTCCAAAGCATTAGAAGAGGTCAACTGGAAACATATAAAGGTATTATTTCATTAGACTTTAGTGTGGTGAGATAACCAGCAGGTTGACAGATATTCTCAGTTGAACTTGACATCCTAAAGGTCTTAGCATGTGTGCTAATGGTGGGTTGTGCAGAATTTCAATTATATTTAAAAATCCTCCTCCAGGCATGTTCAACGATAAAAGAATTAATAATCTTCTTAGAACACACATTTTAAATCTGTTTTTTTCTGTTACATGGACAGAAATTCTGCCCTCTACACCTCCTCTCTCAATGAAAAATGCAAATACTATGTTTCCCATTGGTGAATACAAGACCATGCAGTTGGTTGTGGCTCCCAGGAATGACTGATCACAAATCCTATTCGTACTTAAATGCCTTTGATCCTGTTTTTATCAGATTTTGGCATCTGCCGATTGCCCCACAAGGTTTCCTTTTGGCATTGGTTCGCCATGATGTTGTGCCAATGGTTAGATCAGTCGCATGCCCAGCACTTCAGGAAGGTTTGGCGTCACATGTTGATGGACTGGGCAGCCATGAGAATCAGAATCAGAGAGTATACTGATGCTGATTTTAAGCAGGTTTAATGTTAATGTTATTTTTAGAGTGGGAAATACTGCAATCTTTTAGTTAATGATCTTGAGATCCCACAGCCACCCATCCAATCTCCTTAAGGGACTTTGTTGCTGTTTCAAACAGGACTGTTTGCTTTCAGCATTTAAAACTGTTAAGGGGCAGATGCCAAAGGACTGTGTTTTTCCTGATGTCTCCTGAGGTCTCTAATAGTAGATAAGATTTTTCTTGAAACCTTCATGAGACTCTGTAGGTGTGTTTAAATCCATCTCTAATAGTGCTTGAACTGGAAGCTGAAGCACTAGGGAGGGTCTTTGTTGTAGAGCTTTGCAAACCTGCCAGCATTGCTGGGCCCATCGTCGACAAGACTGTGGCAGGAGGTTTAGAACCTGGAAGGGCTAGAGTTTGGCAGCTTCACTCTTTTGAGACGGTTTCACCAATTTAGGTTTAGAGTGTCCTCCAAAACAAACTGAACATAAGGCAAGGCAACATCTCTGTCTTGCAAAATGCTCCCTTCTAAAAATCTGTGACCCTCCTCCCCCAAATATTTCAGAAACCTTGCCTTTCCTCTCCCTACCATCTGCAGATTCCAAGAACAGTACAACTTCTGTACAAGTCAAAAGAGCTACAATGGAAATGCATTGTGAGACAGCCTGAAACGCTTTAAAAGTACACTATTTTAGATAAGCTATATTTATCTATGGCTGACTGACTGTAATTAAGTGGGTGGAAGGCACAACAGAATTACATGTTGGCATTAATGAAATACAGCAAAAGAAATTGTCCAGTGCAGTCCTTACACTTAGAAATCTCCCCACTATCGGCAGCAATGTATAGTCACAGGCACAAGTGAGCAAAGATGTTTAAATATGTACATAAAGTTTGCATATGGAGAATCCAACATGATAATTACATTATCATGGTAATTACACCCATGTCAGCACTGAAATTTATCTTTAGTTGATAGGCAGGTTGAAGAAAATAAGGAGGAGCTGGCATGTCAGTGCAGCGGGAGCGAAGATGAGTTGTCATACACAAAAAGTGATATTTTATCTTTCCCCTCTATTTTTCTCCTCTTCCTCCCACATGCAGTCAAATGGTCTGAGTGAAATGTGTTCTTTTAAAAGGATTGAACCGTGTGATTGAAGCTTAAAGGTAATTTTGACAAATAGCTTTTCAGTGGTTGAGGAAATGAGTACATCTCCACTGACAGACTTAAAGTAACAGCTGAAAGGAAGATAAAGTCCTGCTGTATCACGCAAGGTTAAATATGAAGCAATCATGTACGGGACGAGTGAACAAGGAGAGAAGGAAAATCTATTTGTGAAGTAGCCTCGGCATTACCGAACATGACAAAAAGTCTCATCTCTGACCTCTCCATCTTTGTCAGGAGTGTTTGTGAACAGCTTCCACAGTCTGGGAGGCCTGGATGAGGACAGAGAGAGTTATTGGAAGGTCAATTGTCCAGGTAGTCAATCTATACTATTAACTGATGTATTGATCCATCATGTGTTTGATCACTCTGTCAGGTAGAGCAGAGGCAGGTGAGTTCTGAGCAATCAATCTCCAGCAGTCTCACATACAGCCTCCAGCTGGTTGTCGATTGGCTGCAAGAGTCTGCTGATGAGCCAAATGTCTGAAAGGCCCCAAGGGAAATCAATGCACAGCCCCACACAAAGATTTTACACTTCATGTTCTTTAGTTGATCATATGTCTGAAAGGTAAATCACAGGTTCATGTACAGTGCTGTTTTAGAGTGAAAAAAAGACAACAAATCAAAAAGCTGAAATACAGTTTTTTGATTAGTTTTTTTTAGTTCTTCCGGCTGAGTTAATTAATCATCTTGTTTGGTTAAGTAAATATATAGTTCAGCTAATCAATGCCTTTCCTAGTTACTGTTGCTACAGCTGTCAAGTTTTCAGGTTCAGTAAACAGTTGGGAAAAAAATAACAGCAATTGATGTAACAGTCGAAGTTCTGACTCAATTTGACACGGAAACAATGAGGTCATCTTCGATTTATGACAAGAAAAGAAAAACATTTTGGATGCTTGGCTTACAAAAAACAAGTGAGATGATGACTGTGCTTGAATGAGCCTCTAGCAAAGAAGTGTATAGTGCACAGGTGAGCTCCTAGTTTATGGAAACCTCCACAAAACTGCAGTATGGATATGATCAATTGTTTTTGCAGCAAGACTCTGGAAGCATTGGAATGCTCAATATTTGCACAAGCATTTTATGATGTTGTGGGGAAATAAAATATTTATTTTCATATCCACAGATAATGTCTAAAATTATCCAGTGCCTGCAGCTACTTTAGTTGGCAAGATTGCACTGTTAGTCTGATTATTTGCTGATGTGTCAGACTAATGTAAAAACCTGTGCCAAAATTGTGTGGAGATGGTTTTGATTGATAGCTATGGACTGCAGACTTCAAGACCCATATACAGGGAGTCAACTAAAAACAGACTCTAACAGCTGGTGATAAGCTTGCAATAAAGAAAATCCCAAATGGATGATCAATAAAACAGTGCTGCACAGTGTATAAGGAGAGGTTACTATATAATGAGTAAAACAAGGTATTTATACACCGAGGGATGACTGGGGAAACGGGAAGAACAAGTGCCAGGTCAGAGTAATTACACACAGGTGAGAGCAATCAAGGGAAGCCAGAGAAATAAAACTATCACAGGATATGGAAGAAAATAAATTTTCAAATTAAAACAGGAAGTAACCAAAAGATAACTAGTAAACAAACAGAGTTAAAGGAGCAAGAATAATAAATAATAAACCAAGAATTCAAACCAATGACAGAACAGTAAAGAAATCTAAATAGGAACCAGAACTCAAAATAATATGAGCTGTAGTGTTTATGAATTTGGCAGACTCGGGTTGTGAATGTGGTCTGACCTCGATCCCACCCGACTATCACCTGTGCGGGTTTGAGCTAAAAAAAAAACTTCCCTCATCCAGTATGCTTTGTATTCTGGGATGCTGCAAGGTACTAAAGATGTGCAAAGGTCCGTACAGGCTAACAACTAGCTGTGCAATGAATGGAAATTTTCCAGTAGTGCAGAACACAGCAACTTCTTCCTGTATTTACTGTTGTTGCCCCTGCCCCAGACACATTTGGCCTATAAGTAGACTGAAAGTTCTCACGTAGTGACACATTTTGGTTCATTTGTAGTTCGCTTGGCTTTTCCTCTGTCTGAAAACTAACCAAACCAGAGGGAAAAGATACAAGTTTACAAACTCATGAACTGATTTAGGCCAGAGTAAATTAACTAGTGTCGAGAAAAACTGGCCACCTTCTGAAACTTTCTGAAACATTTTCATGTGTCACAGTGTTCAGGACAGGAGCCTGAGCACAGAGTCAGCCTTTTTCCTCACACACATCAGTGAGCTTTGGACTCCTTGAACCACGTTTGCTAGAAACACCCCACAAAACCTGACATTTTGGTCCAGCCATCTACAGCCATTACAATACATCCCCTGTCAAAGATCCTCCAAACCCATCAGCTACAAGAAGTGAACGATCACAATCTGCCTGATGTATCCCGCCCCTTAAAGGGTGTCATTTCAACAATAAAGCATTTCATATCAACAATGAATCGATCAAGCATCTATCTAATGCTGTAGCTAAGTTTACATAATCATGATAACACTATAAGCAAATATCAAATTAAGTGATTTTGGGTGATATTAAGCAGGAATTTGATGACACCTCCTGATCACCACAGCCCAGTTTCTACTCGCCTCTTTTGTGTGTGCGTGAGGCACAAAGTATGTG